>NW_027176594.1:2479529-2699529 GCF_023349555.1 Cebidichthys violaceus
TGTGTGAATACTAGAGTGAAAGCAAAGAGCATGAGGAAACTAGTGAGCAGGTTGCTCATTCATACACAGTAGTTATTTCGATCAATAGGACCAATGGTTAAAGGGTCTATCAAGCCTAACCCTGCTTGATAGACCCTTTAACCATTGGTTTATAATATTTTATTTCTAAAAAACAGCAATCATATATTTGCCATTAAGATATTTGATCATAAATCCAACTATTGAATAATTAAACATTCAATGTAATGATGGCGCAAGATGAAAAGTCAGAGGATCACCATAGTCTTTAGCATAGATCCACTGGGTACAGTTAATATGTTTACCAAATTTAATGTCAATCCATCCAGTAGTTGTTTCAATATTTTCAGTTTCTGGTGAACCAGTCAAATGACATGGCCATCCATAGAGCCATGTGGCTAGCATGGCTAAAGAAAATACACCATCTTTTAGTGAAGAAGTCATTAATAAGCACTTGCAGGTTTCTTTGTTTGTAATAAGAAGAAGTCTTTCTAATGAATTCAAGAGTAAGGTAAAAAAAAGAGAGGGTATACACACCAGCCAAAGGGGCTTTTACAACCTGGCAGCCCAGAAGTTGTTCTTCTTAATGGTTTATAATTGATACACAAAGCGATAAAAGCTAGGGTGTCTTATTAGACAGTGGTACCACATTGAAAAATCTAAAAGCTTCTCAAGCCAGAAAAATGTGGCCACATATTCTGTGTCTATCCAGATGGCCTGTGTGTCCCTATGGATGATCCTTTTAAGTTAATGAACGTTGCATATGAAAATGTTCCCACATGCTGCCCCTAGCATGTGTATCCGAGCCAAGGGTGGAGGATGATGCCAGAAAGATCAGGGTGATGTGATCTGATTTGATTTATAATCTCTGCCTGACCTTTATTACCTGTGTTGGCACTCGAGGAGAGAGAGTTGGAGTAGGGGGGAGAGCACGAGAGACAAGGAGGAGGTGGTGATGGTGGTGCTTCTTGTGGGGGGGGGGGAGAACAAGAAGATGAGGCAATTAGGGAGGCAGAACAAAGCATGGAGGCCACGTAACATTTTCAGTTGTTTACACTTAAGAACTTGTGTCGTCGGAGTGTTAACCTCTTTCATCCCGCTGTTCAGCTCTGCTTTTTTTTTCTTCTCCCCCTCATCTCTAATTCCCCCTGTTTCTTTCTCCACCACCTCTCTCTTACTGTATCTATATCTCTATTTCTCACCCCGTCAGTCCCTCTGCCTCTCCATCCCTCTGACGATGTTAATTATTAAGTGTAGTTGTAGTTTATCTGTTGGCTGAGACTCAGGTTTATGCCAGAGAGACTAAAGCTCTGCCCAAGGGCAGTCCTTTGTGGAGATGTGGAGAAACGGACGGGAAGGGCGTTTCGCAGAGAGAGATAGGAGTGTATGAGCACAAAAGATATGCAAGAAATGATACGGAATGAAGATTGGAAATTATACCGCGCTATATGAAGCAAGAGGGATATACAGAGAGCAGGAGGAGCGGAGCAAAGAGAAAAATAATTGGGCCAAAGAGAGGGGAAAAGGGCTGTGGAGGAAAATGAGAGATGATAGAGGGAAAGGTTGAGCGTGATAACAGATAAAGGAAAAGCAATGAATAGAGCGAGACAGAGGAGAGGACGTCCCCACCGTGTCTCATCACTGATGTTGAATGATGGGCCAACACTGGAAATACTCCAATCTCATCCATCACTCACACCTTGACCCTGCTCCGTCCCTTGTTGTGCCATGTGTCCGTGTGTGTGTGTGTCTGTGTGTGTGTGTGTGTGTGTGTGTGTGTATCTCATGGACATTCATGGTTATGCAAGTGATGCTGTATAACCATGAGATGGAGCAGGATTAGATCCTCCTCAGCGTCCAGGAAATGAAGGATGGAGTTGCGCTGAAGGACATAATTTTCTTTTGTGTGTGTGTGTGTGTGTGTGTGTTTATGTGTGTGTGTGTGTGTTTATGCGTGTGTGTGTATGTTTATGTGTGTGTGTGTTTATGTGTGCGTGTGTTTATGTGTGCGTGTTAATCGTGTTGTGTTGTGTTCCAGTCCAGACAGGATGCAAGCAGAGAAACTCAGGAGTCAGTTCCCACGGTGAGATGGGGGTTCCCATGGCAACCACAGCAAAGGGAGGACACTGGATTACCCTCTCTCTCTCTCTCTCTCTCTCGCTCTCTCTCTCTCTCGCTCTCTCTCTCTCTCTCTCTCACTCTCTTTCTCTCTCTTTCGCTCACTCTCTCACTCTCTTTCTCCCTCTCTCTCTCCCTCCCCGTCTCTCTCTCTCTTTCTCCCTCTCACTCTCTCTCTCCCTTTCTCTCTCTCTCTCTCTCTCTCTCTCTCTCTCTCTCTCTCTTTCTCTCTCTCTGTCTCAAGGGTGATAAAGGATTGTACTCTCATTAATTTTTCTGCCCTCTTGAGAGCAAAGTGTCCGGGTTGGGGACTCTATATGTGTGTGTGTGTGTGTGTGTGTGTGTGTGTGTGTGTCCATGTGCATGCTCCAAGGCTTTGTTATTTACGCGTCCTTGGCTCTTGAATACGTTCCTGTCATCCATTCAGCAGTTTTCACGTTTGTGAGTGTATGTGTGCATCTGTGTTTGTGTGAAGCAAACACAATCTTTCCTTTAACTTTCTACTTCAAACTCCTTCCCCCTTTAAACCTCTCTGCTTTCCACTTCTGAGCTGTGCTCCTTCTTCCAGTTTGACAGCTAGCAAGCAACACAGATGCACAGAAACCCACCATAAGCAAGTTTATACTTAAACTGACTTTAAATGTCTTGCCAACTGTTTCATGGTAGCTGTCTTTCTTTTGTATTTGAGAGTATTAAACATGTCAAAATGTCCTGTCAGACGTTGCGCTTATAAATTAAAGTTGATACATTTAAGCTTATTATAGCTAGTTTCCACCCTTATAGCAGTCCTTTTTTAGTTTGGTACATTCAGTTCTGTAGCTTGCAAATTCGATTTCACAAGCTGTGAGGCGCAAAATTCAGAGTTGTGTGTGCTTGCTCACAGATCTTTTATAAATTTAGTCTGGTAATGTTTTGCGCAGTGAAAGATAGACATGGCTGGACGTTTAATGTCTACCATTCAGTTTCCTCAGGGTTTCCCCTGGGTTACTGCAGATATTACCATTGGAAAGATACAGATGGATGACAAATCAAAGGAAAAACCTGAATAAATGAGCAGGGAAACATAATGTATGCAGATGATTCCACACAGGGCACGAGGGTCACTGGATGATTTGATGAGAATGAAAATTATCTGAATCATATGCTATGGTCTTCACAGTCACCAGATCTCAATGTGATATTTTAGAGTGACATGGTAGACAGTGCTCTCCAATATCTTTTGGAAGAATGGTGTTTATTACTCCAGTAGAGTTCCCGTCACTGGTAGACTCTATGACAAAGAACACTGAAGCTGCCCTTGCAATCGAATCTTTAAGGGAGAGTTCAGCCCCAAATCAAAAATATATATTTTTCCTTTTTCCCTGTACTGCTAGATTGTTTTGGTGTGAGTTGCCTAGTTTTGGAGATATCAGCTCTCTCTCCTGAATGTAACAGGACTATATCGAACTTGGCTTGTGATCTGTTGATTAACTTGAGAAACCGGGTCATGATTTCTGTAAAGAGACATTGCTGTTGAGTTTTTCAAATGTATTTTCTTGGCACTTTGAGCACCACAATCCGAGTGCCATATAGTCCCATTATATTTGAGAAAAGGCAGACATCTCTTTGGCCTATATCTCCAAAATCAGGCAACTGACACTAAAACAACCTAGATTGATAAAAAAGCACTGCAAGTAAGAAGAAAAATAGGTATTTTTGATTTTCTAAGGGAGGACATCTGGGTGGAGCTGAAGTGGAACATACAAGCAGCAATCTACTCGGCTTGTTGTTGTTAGCTGTGACTCCTGTCAATCAACCTAATTAGCTAAATGTACATGTACCGCTCCATGAAATGTGCTAATATTGAATATTGCAAATGTAATCAACGTCCAATCTCTGCCGTGGTGTCGACCCTTAACCATCTGTCACATGGTTTGAGCGTGTGAGCATTTTGGCCATCCTGCTGAACTGTGTGACTCTGGGGATGTTCCAGCCCTGTGACCACACACCCTTCCTGCTGCAGGTAACGCGCACACCCACACGCACGCACACAAAATCTGAAATTACAAACTAATTATGTTCAGCTTTGAGACTTTATTATCAAGGGTCTGAAAAGTTTTTGCTTTAATTTTTTCCCCCCACTTAATCAGTTTACACTAATCCTCTGGGTGTGTGTGTGTGTGTGTGTGCGTGTGTGTGTGCAGGCTCTGGATGATGGGATCTTTGTTTTTTTTGCCACGGAAATGGTAATGAAGATGGTGGCTCTTGGGGTCATAGGTCACAACGGTTACCTTGGCGACACATGGAACAGATTGGACTTCTTCATTGTTATTGTGGGGTGAGTGTTCAACAGACGCACACACACACACACACACACACACACACACACATGTACACAAGCGCGTCTGACATTAAATACGAGCCAAAACTGTGTGTGTATGTGTGTGTTTTGTGTAAAGCTTAGACACTTGTTTAATGCCAGTTAAATGTCAAGCGTGTGTGCGCGCGTGCTTAGACGAACCGGCGGAACTTTGTGTGTGTGTGCGTGACAGCGCCGCAGAATGACAATGGCTTCATTCGGTCCTGAGAGACAGAGACCTCGGTGATTGGTAGTTAAAAGGCTATGTATCCCAGAGTCGGTGCACTGCGTTCTGCTGGGATCCCTGTAGACCGTCAGGGTTTGCCAAGGTCAGGCTGATCCGGATGCCAGTGACACAGCAGTGGCTTTCCCTCTCCGCAGAATGCTGGAGTACTCGCTTGATGGACACAACGTCAGCCTATCAGCTATCAGGACCGTCCGGGTTCTCCGCCCGCTGCGCGCCATCAACAGAGTTCCCAGTGAGTTTTTATCCTTTTTTCTTCCAACATACACACTGCACTCACAGAGCATTACGACCATTTTTCATTGTCTTTTACCATCTTGGCTTTGTACTCAAGTACACTGGCTTTTAAATGAAACAGTGACTGTGAGGTTGAAGTGCTGACTATGAACTTCTAGGAGTGTTCACATCTAGATTGGGGGAACAACAGTATAGGACTCAGCTAACTTTAGGACAGTGCAGCAGGTCAAAGACTGTAAAGAGAAGAAGAGAAGAGAGAAGGCAATTAAGGGTTTTCTTTACGGCCAAAACGCATAACATTAGTGACAATTCACTGACCTGACTGCAATCCAACTCATTGTGTGTTTGACTTGGACCAAATTGAGAGCACCCCCCCCCCCCCTCCCCCCCAAAACAACCAAGAAGTGAAAATGACTGCAGTGTAGGCCTGGCAGAGCATCAGCAGGAAAGATGTCTCCTGAAGTCCAATAAACTTTCTGTCCCTTATTACGAAGCAATAGTGTATAAAAAGGGATTCCATTTTTACATTGTTCATCTGACATGAAAACAGCCTCAGCTGAAAGTCAGCAGTTGCATTCATAGCCAAGACAATAAAACACGTGTCACCGTCCTTGTACTCTCTGGCTGACCCTGTAAATTCCACTTCATTTCATTGCTATTAGCAGCTCTGGCTTCCCTTTTGATGAATGCATGTTTAAAACAAATCAGGACACAGTGAACAAAGTCATGGAAACCATTGTGATTCTTGCGTTGTTCTCAACAGCTCGTTGCACAAACTGGCCAGCCAACTTTTTCTTTTTCTACGACACTCTGTGACCTTAGCACAATTTAGACTGAGTGTGGTTGAAGTAGCCAAGTCTAAACGCAGTAAAGGGGAAGAATTTGTATCTGTGCTCTTCAGCAGAGTGGAACGGAGGCCAATTATCACTATTTGAACTCTTAATTATTTGCCATTCAATTAATTGCAGTGCTCCAATTTTGAGCATTGTACATTAAGAGATTTCTCCTGTCTGGCCAACTCTTCCTTTGGCTGCCATTTTGCTAAAAAAGTTAAGTTTACATGCAGATGTTTGCTCGTAAGTGCACAGTTGCCCATGATGTTTATGCTGTATGTGTGTGTGTTGGCAGGTATGCGTATCCTGGTGACCCTCCTTCTAGACACTCTTCCCATGCTGGGCAACGTGCTGGCACTGTGCTTCTTCGTCTTCTTCATCTTCGGCATCGTTGGCGTGCAGCTGTGGGCGGGGCTACTGAGGAACCGCTGTTTCATGGGGGAGGATGTCAAGATGTGAGTTACCATAGTAACTGGCAGATGTCACAACAAGGGGGTGAATTGGCCTCATTACTCTGAAACCTGTGTCAAAAGTTTGCTCACAACCGATTAGCTTCTTTCACTCAGCTATTATTTCTAAGAGGGGATCAATACCACAGTCTGATCTTGTTTGTTCTCTACTCAGCTCCGTCTGGGAGGAAGTAAATGTGCTTCCGGCTGGAACCTCCAGAATTAGAGATCACAAATCAAGGGAGTTGGGGGATTAAGAGGGCTAAGTGAATTTTTTGTGTAGCTACTCAGGGACTCTCAGTGGCTGTTTCAACACGAACCCTCAGAGTTTCATTGTCACTCCAGTTCTCTCCTACGTGATCCTTCATGTCATTCTCGATCATCATCGCCGTTACACCATCGCTACCGACCTCGCTCCTGCTCACATGTTCACAAACACGTTGGGATAATATCACATAACATCAGACATCAGCGTCATGTTCGCCACCTGACCTCACATCTGCTCAACCATCCCGATTAGATAATAATCTCTGACAGTGGTGAATTCAGAGGTGGGGCTCTGTCGAAACAGCCTTTATACTGTTGTACTGTTTGGAGTAGTCAAATAAAATAAATCAATATTTTGATAATATAGGTACAATTACTACACTAACTGAATAAGTACTAATAATGAATTATTGAAATAGCATCTTTAAAAACAATTAATTAATGTAGGAAAAACTACATTAATCTGCTTCACCATTAAACATAAGTACAGTAAATAAAAAAATTAAATACCCCAAAATAAGATTAAACAGTAACAGTAAAATAATCACATAAAATTAAAATGTTATGTTTTTCTTGTAATTAGAATTTTATTGAATTTTTATACAATACATTGTCACATTTTGTTTAACAAATTAAATGACTTCATGTATGTATAAAAACACAAATCAAATGTTTATTCTTACATTAGTTTAAAAGCAACAAAGGAATTGTCAGGCGCATAAAGAGGATGTAAGTATGTAAGTATGTACGTAGTGTGTGATTTACTTCAAGATCTGTCCACACTAACAATCTATTCAAAGTAGTCTCCCCACTTTGCCACACATTTCTCACTCCTGCCCTTCAAGCTGAAAGAAATGTGTTTGTATGTTGCCAATTTTGACTATACTCTGTGAACCGTTCATGGAATACGGGCTTGTCTGGGTTCCTCCAGTATGATTTGCCTTTCCACCATTATAATGGTCTGAATAAAGTCTGTGACTCCACAGCGAGGTGTCATATGTGGATCACTGAGAAGATGCAGCCTCGGGCAGAACTCTAAATTGGTCCGGGTATTATTTATTATACGTTCATGAACCTTTAACCAACAGTTCTGAATCATGGGACATTTCCATAGTAGGTGAAGAAGAGGCCCTTTAGAGTTGCAGCAATTCCAACAGTCAGCGTTGTCCCTGAGTTTAACCCTAAACAGTCAATAAATGCTTAATAATATAAATTTAGAATCTTGAATTCAATTAATCTAGATTGATGTCTCTTGATACCCTCCTAACGTTTTCACATGCACTCACTGGCCACTTCATTAGGAACACTCTGCCACGAATTCTACTTTTACGAAGCGTATAATTACTCAGCTTTTGTTGAAAGTGTCAGAAAGGTAATTATTCTACTTTATGTTTCTGTAAATCAAGTCTTATTGTCACACAATGGTGCACAGCACAGCCCTCAGTAAAATTTAGCCTCTGTATTTAACCCATCCTAGTTTTAGTCCAGGGAGCAGTTTGGTGGTCCGGTGCCTTGCTCAAGTACCTTTGGCACCTCTCCAGCTACCATTCCACACTCTGTGCTTAATCATGGAAGGACTTGAACGGGAGACCCTCCAGTCACCAAGCCAAGTCCCCACGGATTAAGCCACTGCTGCCCGTAGTATTGAGGTCATAGTGGGTGGAGGTGTTGTACTGGAGTGCATTATATTGAAAGGTGCTTCTATTATATATAGATATACTATATATATGTTAAACATGTCCCTCTCATGTATGTAAATGGAGTGGCCAAAAAAAGAAACGTAGTCAAGTGCTGTCAAGTTCAACACCACTGCAAACTACAACCTCAATACTAAACATGTAGTTAAATCAATACCTCTCAGACAGTGCCAATCACAACTTTATAAAGATATGATTTATGTATTGGCTCACATCAGATTCTACAAGCACACCTATTGAAGTGGCCGACGAGTGTACATGATCCCACTCTTTCTCTGCAACATCAATGTTCAAGTCTGCTGTCAGAGCATACGATACAGTAACTGCCTGCTGCAAATTCATTGCATAATAAATAGACGCCTCTTGTGCCAGACCCATTACCTTTATAGTCTGAGCGAGAAGAGCCGACTGTTGATGTGGGATTCCGTTCCCCATAACGTAGACTAGCAGGTGTTGGAGTAAAAAGATGCCGTTTAGAAAGTGATTGTGATTAAAGAGTGAATGAGCAAACTACTCAGTTATTTGCCAGTAATTCTCTGTTGTCACATTGGAGAGCCGTAGACTCAAAGTAGTTCAGTTTATTATGACTATAACACAGCATTATGACAAAAACAGAAGCACTGCATTATTCTAATTGTATCACTGAGTCAGGAGTCTGTGATTGCATTCTAACATACGACAGCTGTACGGGGAAAGACAATATCACATTGTTATTGGCTCTTGCTTTTTTATCGCATGTGGTCACATTAGCCTGCTGCAGAAGTAGCCAATGCATCTTTACCCAGAGCTAATCCTTCTCTAGATTTTATTTTCAGTTAGCAATTTGGATTTTTTTCTGCTTCATAAACAAGAAAATGACCTTACTCAATAATAAGTGAGGGAGTGCTGTTTCTCTGTGACCCTTCTCTACACTACAGATGATTGATTGCTTATCTCTCCACTGCACCCTCCCTCTCTCTTTTCTTTTTTCCCTTCATCTGTATTTATCTCTGTTTCCTCATTTCCTCCTTAAGCAAACTTATGTCTTTCTGGTTTTTTTCAGCAATCAGACCTTTTATACAAACAAAATGTCAATAACAATTTCTATCTTTCTAATAATTGTTCAAACTTTACCTGAATTTGTCCTGAAACACATATCCTGTGTATTTTGTTTTAGCAGTTTTAAGCAGAAGACCAGTGATATTCAATGTGTTCCTTATTGGACAAAAAAACAACGAAATGATTTGAATAACAAGTATTGTTTGTGCATCAGAGTCTGACAGCATATTCCTCTGTGCTATAGAGCTCCATTGTTGTCCAAAATGAGTCAATCTCGCATACATGGCCCTGTTGTTGTAAGTACCCACTAGTTCACCAAATGTCACAAATAATGCGTATCTGAAAATAGTCTGCAATAGACGCAATGTTTGCTCCTGCCTGAGCATTGACTGCCAAAAACAACAACAATGTCCAGCTGTTAATGCAAACATGCAACTATATCTACATTTCTGTGATCCATTTTCAAAGATTTAAACCTTCTTAAGGACCAAATGGACTTTGGGCTGAGTGCCCCAGACAAGAAAAAGAGTTCTGAGATTCTGAGTTCAAGCATTGTTGGTTTTGGTCTTTTTGGAGGATTTGTAAATAAAAGTATATATTTTTTTTCAGGAGATATAACATCTCCTTCCTGAGTGGCTACTATCGGCCGGATGGCACCGACGACCATCCCTTCATCTGCTCAATGGAAAGAGAGAACGGGATGCTTCGATGCACTGACGTGCCTCGCCGCCGCGTGAGCGGGACTTCCTGCTTCCTGGGTGCCGAGGAGGCCCGTCCAGAGATGGGACTCAAAGTAGATGAACCGGTGTCATGTGTAAACTGGTACCAGTATTACAATGAGTGTCGTGCCGGCGAAGTAAACCCACACAAAGGAGCTATTAACTTTGATAACATCGGATATGCATGGATTGCCATTTTTCAGGTAAATGAAATGATGATTTATTTAAAGATATCCATCTTTAATCATTTAATGACGATGCACACTGCACACTACATTCTGTGTGTGTGCTTTCATACAGGTAATTACTCTTGAAGGTTGGGTGGACATCATGTACTACGTCATGGATGCACATTCCTTCTACAACTTTATCTACTTCATCTTCCTAATTATTGTAAGCGTTCACACACACACACACACACACACACACACACAGAAAAACAGCTAGACCACATACTGTATACCGTATACTGCGTGCTACAACAGAGTGTAATGTGTACCTTGTCGTGACCAGGTGGGCTCCTTCTTCATGATCAACCTGTGCCTGGTCGTCATTGCAACCCAGTTTTCTGAAACAAAGCAGAGGGAACATGCATTAATGAAATCAGAGCAGCGCGCCCGGCAGCTCCACCAATCAGCTTCCACGCTGGCCAGCGACAGTCAACCAGGAAGCTGCTACGAGGAGATGATCCGCTACATGGCTCACCTGGGCCGCAAGGCGTGGCGACGACTGTCCCGCTGCTACACTCAGAAACGCACACACTTTCACTGCGCGTGCGCGTGCGCAAAGAACCGAGGAGGCGGAGCCGCCAGAGGGAGCGGCGCGGGGGAAATGAACGGACTTGCCCACCGGCACTCAGGACACGTTCCCAACGACCTGTCGCACATTCATCAGCTTTATCATCACCATCACCAGCGTCATCACCAGCATCACCAGCATCAACAGCCTCAGCCTGAGCCTGCTGTCAGAAATGGAGGGAATGGTTTTAATTATCCCTTCATATCACCCCTCCTCAGTCACCTGGATGCAAAGGCCCTGGACAAGAAGAGGCTGGTTGCCAAGGAGGCCATTAACAGACTGCCACAGCTGGAGGTGGAGCATGGTGAGTACGAAGGGGTGTGTGTGTGTGTGTGTGATTGTGAATGTGTGAGAGCTGTCAAGGACATAGCTTGCCAACCTGGGCCTTACAGGGGTGGATGCTTAGATGTGGAGGCCCTCTGTATTCTAACGACATTAGCAGTGATTTTTTTGATATAAAAGAGTCAACAGAGCTTTCATATTCCTCTGTTTGTGATTTGGGTAACTTTGCTTTATTCTTTAAATACTTTTTTAATAGAAAACTAATTCTTGAGGCTCACTTCTCCCAAATTACAACAGAGCGTATTTTTCCCACTCTCCCTCGGCGGCATTAAGACAGATCACAGACGTCTGCCACCTCTGACGCAATGGAGGTGAATTTAATTTTGATTTTTGGTGCTCAAAGCATTATGATGATGAAGAAGAGCTTCCACATGCTAGAGTCTGCACATAAAAACCCCCAAAATACATTAACAAGCTATTGGTCATAGACCTTTATTAGGCCTACAAGGTAAACTGACTGCAAGAACACTGTGGTGTATTTATAATCAGGTAATTAGCCCAGAGGCAACACATCTGTCTATCCCTTACATAAGATCACACTTGGGGTATTGTAGTCACATGGGATTTGTGGACAACAAATATGGGGAATACGATGAATGAAGGGGAAGGGAAAAACACATTACCAGCAGCTGCTTGCTACATAAACAAGGGTGCTGTGGAAAAAAAATAAAAAATCAGGAAAATACCCCACAACACCAATGTTTGAAAAGAAAATGATGTCAAATATGAGCAAAACTCTCAAGTCAAACTACTTATTCAAGCCTAAAGGTTGATGTGTCAACAATTGACAATTGATCCAAGACATCTCTTTCAAACAACCTTTTGTCCAAAACACCTCCTCTATGCTCGATTCCCTGAAATCTGAAGGGCGTTAATTCTCATTACATCCAAAAAGAAATCAATGAGATCAAATGTTCTGACTAAAAAAAAACAAAAACCCCTGGTATCTGTGGCTGTCACAGGACTGTAATATGCCCGTCCAATCATTTGGCCTGAATATAATGATTGGCTACCTGCCTGAGTATATTCTGCCGATGCACTCATTGGTCTTCACCAAAGTCTTTCACAAGCTTCTAGATTAACAGATGTGAGTACTTCCAATAGCAATGTTCACAGTGATCATGTTGGCGGAGCGCCTTTGGAGGGAGGCCTGAAGGGACGGGCTGTCATGTTGGCGACTTGATGACTTTCTTGCTAGATTTAGGGACTTTTGGTGCTTGTGCTGCTAGCTACTTTCATTGCAAAATAGTTGGTCTGGGTTTTTCGGTTGGATCATTTTTTAAATCTAGTGTACTCCTGCTTGTTTCTCACCATTACCAACCTTAGCTTTAAGATGTGAAAGTTAGGAAGTGAGTATTCATTAAAATAATTTGCAATAGGATACTGATGATATTTCCAGGTTTTTCCATTTCAAGTTAATCCACACACCCTTTTTTGACATAATAACTCGTGTTTGAGGACTTTAAGCTGTTGATTTGCCAGATGTGAAAGGTTTAAAGAAGTACACTTCCATAAAATTGGCCGACTCACACTTGGACACACATGGAAACATAAAAGAGGACGGTTAAAATCAAAGCAGCAGATGCCAAGATACCCTGACTTTAAATCCCTGGTGTGCTCCAAAAAACCAACATGTCCTTCAAACTCTGTACGCATGCTTTCCATAATACAGTTGTAATCTCTAAGCCGAGGTAACCCTGATGACATCACAATGACATCTTCTGGGGCTATTACCTTAGACTTCACAAAGCTCCTCCAGAGTTAGAAGACGTTTTCACAGGCTGAATACTCCCCATGATAAGTGACCTTGATGTATAAAATCGGTTAAGAGAAAATAATATAAAATGTTAATACAATGCAGTTATAAATTATAATTGTAGCTGACACACTTGCAATACAGAAACAAGTGAGTATAAATTATTCCGTATGTGCTTACACGCACTTGGCCAAAATGCTGAAAATTTAAGCTCCAGGTACATTTTTCTTTTTTGCAGTGCAGAGCCATTTTCAGCAAGTCTGCCTGCTGAAAGTTTCCTTGCAGCTCACATTATCTGTGGACACACACCACAGAACGGCTAGATTGGATTCCCTATATCGGTCTCCAACTAAACATGAATTTGTGATAATAATTGTGATGACAAGTGAACTGCCCGTGTTAGATTAGTGTTTGTTGGTATGTCATTGGAGCATTCCTCCCGAGATGCTTGCTAATGAATTCTGCTGAAATTTTACTCCCGCTTCACTCCACGCCCCTTCCCCCCAACACACACACACACACACACACACACACACACACACACACACACACATACTCTCACACATCCCGATTCTAATAAAAGAACTCCCCATCTTCACAAAAGCATCCCAACTGCACAGTTGCTTCTATGTTATTGAATTTCTGTCTCCCAGAAATGAAATGAAGGTGCTCTCCTTTAGCAAGCAGAGAATATATTGAATGACAGAATGGTTGCAGGAGTGCAACATACTGAATCAGCTATTTACGGTTACCTTTGTGCTTGTATGATTTTTGTGGCCCATGTCTACATCACCTCCTCCTTGTGTCTGTGCAGGTGGGTGCACTCGGCACCCTGGGTTACCATTGCCAGGTGAAGTTCAAGGAGACTCCTCAGTATGCCCGTACTGCATTTACTACAACCAAATTAATGACAGTGAAAATGTTAATGAGCAGCCTGAGGACCAGCATCATGGGTACAGCAACTCATGCCATGGCAACAGCCCGTGTCATAGTAACAGCCCATGTCACTGTAGCAGCCCCTGCCACGGTGATGCACAGGTGTCTGAGCCAACGAAAAGGCTGTGCAAGCGTTGCTGGGCGGGACTCCAAACTAAACTGGAACTCATTGTTGGCAGCAGATACTTCAGCAGAGGAATCATGATTGCCATCCTTATTAACACACTGTCGATGGGCATAGAGTACCACGAACAGGTATGTTTGTGTGTGTGTGTTAGCGTTAGAGGCTGTATGTTTGTGTACGCACATGCGTAGCCATGTGCATGCCTCTTGCAGACTGGATGTGACTACAGTTTGATTGAGAACGGATGTGCTAATCATTGTGTGTGTGGTGGAGTCAATAAACTTACCCTTCAATCATCATTTACAGCACCGAGCATATGGGATCACGAAGTGTGTGTGTGTGTGTGTGTGTGTGTGATTGTGTGATTGTGTGATTGTGTGGGTGTGTGCATGCATGTGTCAGGAGGTGGAGAAACTCATAAGACCTGAAGTGTTAATTAAAGCGTGACCCTGGGACAGAGAGAGTGAGCGGAGACGGGGCAGAGTGAGAGAAGAGAGCGAGAGCGAATGAGGAGGAAGAGGAGGACAGATCTGACATTGTGATTGGCTGAAAGGCAGGAGTAGACTGTGGGAGACGTGGGAAGATTGCGTTTGGCCCATTTCCTGAACAATATGACTGATCTGGATGGCCTTGACTTCTTGAATAACTAATGTTTAAGGATAAGTCCAGCTTTATTTCATCCTTTTTTACTATCAACAAATCTTTTGAAGAAACCAAAACCAATAGAGAAAGTGTATGAATGAATGAAGTGATATATGAATACGTTGCCAAAGCCCCATATAGCTTTGTGCCATAGAAATCAATTGTCATCTAAAAACTATTAAGTACAAAGAACCTTACAATTTCATTGGAGTACATTCCCTCATTTCAGGGAAAGTGAAAAGTGCAGTTCAGTCTGAAACACCTCAGAGACTTGTTTTTTGATCTCTGGAGAGTAGCTCGGTGTCAGGAAAATGTCACAGAGCATGCTCAGAGGCATATAGTTACTTGTTTACAATGTTTTGTTGGTTTGAAGAGCTGGGAGAAATAAACCACAATGTTTGTGTTCACTGTAATGAAAAAATGCCGCCTAATGCCACGGTACAAGGTGGCTCTTTTTAATACCATAGGTTGTTTTTTTTTCCGACGAGAGCTTTATAGTATGGACTCACAAGATGTATTAAACTTTGGATATGCGGACAATAGACTACTTTTCTTATGATTTGTTCATAATCTTAAAAAGTAAAAAAAACAACTTTAAGTTAGTGGTTCTCAAACTTTTTCTGTCATGCCCAAGTTTGCCCAACATTATTTTTAAAGTCTTTATCTAGAACTTTACATGAACTACTGTTGTGCTAATTGAAAATGTCTAGCTAAATGGAAACACAAGACACTTTCACTTATTTGAAAGTAAACGTGAAAGCAAGATTTTAAAAAATGTTATCAGTCTGAATCAATCCTGATAACTTTGGTAGCACTCTTGTTGGAGAAAAATCTGATTAACAAGCCTGCCCTGCAGTTTGAGAACCACTTGTTTGAATAATATCAATGATATTAATAATAAAAGTGTATCACTCTCTCTACTCCAAAGGATTGTGGGTAACCTGCATGAAAGTCCTGGAGCGGCTTGTCTCTCCATATCTAAGACTTCATTCTCATAAACCTTCACTGTAGCCCTGAGTAGCAATTCAAAAACATGTTGACTCTACTGCTCTCCTCACTGCCAGTCTGTCTGCCTCTGTTTATTTGTTCATTTTTTGCTCTTTGCCTGTCTAATATCTGTACATCAATCTCTCCCCGTTTTCTCTCCACAAACACTGCTCCTCTTCAGCCGAAGGAGCTGACAGATATTTTGGAGATCAGTAACATGGTGTTCACAAGTCTGTTCAGTCTCGAAATGCTGCTGAAGCTCATGGCTCTCGGGCTATTTGGCTACATCAAGAACCCCTACAACGGCTTTGACAGCATCATTGTCATCATCAGGTGGGTCCCTGAGGGGGTGGGGGGGTGTGTGTGGGGGGGGGGGGGGGGGGGGGGGGTGTCCTCTGACTGTAAGTTTACTCCAAAATAGGAATTCTGTTTATAGGTATTCGTCCTGTCATTTGAAAATCCTCGCTGCGGTTACATCTCCCAAACTGTCACAGTGGCTCTGCATCTGGTTGCGCTCTTAGTCCAAGGGGCCTGTATTCACTCCATTATGTTGTACTACAAGCTAAATTATGTATCTGTGCTTGAAGGGCTTTGCTTGTTTACCGTGCCAGTGCACACTGCTCTCACCTCTTTTATTGGCTGGTAAGTTGTAAACAGCATTGGCCCATATCCTCTTTTCAGAATCCACATTGTCACTGTCAGAAAAATGACTTAGCACTTTTCCTACCTGGAAGTGAGGCTTTTGTGGACGCTATTAATGCTGACTTCAAAAGAGTTAGAGCTGCAGTTCAGTACACATTGATTCCTTTGGTTGCTTCAATGTGAATTTAACTTTGTGCTTATGATCTGCCTGCCATTGCTGTGTGTTTTAGTGTGTGGGAGATTGTAGGCGATTCAGAGGGAGGGTTGTCGGTGCTTCGTACCTTCCGACTGTTGAGAGTTTTGAAGCTGGTCCGCTTCCTTCCCGCCCTGAGGAGGCAGCTGGTGGTGCTGATGAAGACCATGGACAATGTGGCCACGTTCTGCATGTTGCTTATGCTCTTTATTTTCATATTCAGGTATATTCTTTCTCTCTCTAAAAGCTATACTGCATGCTGAGACAAGCCAATTTGTTTTCGCATCTTTAATTACATATTACAAGATTCAAAATGTATAGTTTCTTATGCAGGATATATTACTACATGCATCATCACCTTTTACACATACACAATTATTTACACAGGCAGCATTACATATACATATTAAATTACCATTTAATGAAAGTAATATGTTTTCTCATTGTTTTGTTTGTGTGTTGCAGTATCTTGGGGATGCATTTGTTCGGCTGTAAATTCGGTTTGCGACAAGACAGTGGGGACACTTTACCTGACAGAAAGAACTTTGACTCTCTGCTCTGGGCGACTGTCACTGTGTTTCAGGTTAGACAAACACACCGACATGCACTCTCTCTCTCTCTCTCTCTCTCTCACACAGATACAAACATACAGATATGAATGAGCATGCAAATAAGTACATCGAGAATATTTAATTATGAGGAATTTCCTCATCAATTAATTACTGTTTAATGGTATTTTAAAATGAATTCGGATGAGATCCAAAAACAGCAGCTGCTTGCTTTCACTAGTAGTAGCCAGGATGATGCTCTCTCTTATTTAATTTGCTCCAGTTTGGGAGTGCTCACACTCGATTTTTTTTCCAACAAAATTTAAAAACTCTCCCAGTGGGCAGGTAAGATACGCTTCACAAGCAAAGTGGGAGGAAGAGTAATGAAACAAGCACTCCACTGGAGCTCATTTAACACTGATGAGCGTAATTACCATTCAACTGACAATGTGATATTGAATGAAGAATCTGCTCATATTCTTCTCCCTTTCTTCTTTATTGTTCTAATCCCCACGTATCTTTGACTTCCACCATCTCTTCCCATCTGCAGATCCTCACCCAGGAGGACTGGAACGCGGTGCTCTATAACGGGATGGCCTCCACCACGCCGTTGGCTGCCCTCTACTTTGTAGCCCTCATGACCTTTGGCAACTACGTCCTCTTCAACCTGCTTGTAGCCATTTTGGTTGAGGGCTTTCAAGCCGAAGTAAGGGCAAAGATGCTTTTTATTTGAGCTACTTAGAGAATGAGGCAGAGGGAACGAGACTAATTGAGCTCTGTTGTGCTGATAACACCAAAGCTGCCTACAAGAGAATAATCTCCACCATCCTGCCTGTGTGGTTTCTCCCCTCTCTCTCTTTATCCATCACTCTTGTTCTTTCTCAGTTGTCCTCCCTTTCTCTATCTCACTCTCTCTTTCTATCCCCTTGTCTCTCTTTCTTTCTCACTGACACACACACACACACACACACACACACACACACACACACACACACACACACACACACACACACACACACACACAATACTCTCCAGGGTAGGATGTGTTTGATATCGCCTGCCATTCACAGCTGGTGAGCTTTTGTTGTTTAGTTTTCATCTTTTATCTCCAGCATCAGAGAGTACTTGCTTCCTCCCTCTCTCTCTCTCTCTCTCTCTCTCTCTCTCTCTCTCTCTCTCTCTCTCTCTTTCTCTTTTTCTCTCTTTCTCTCTTTCTCTCTTTCTCTTTTTCTCTTTTTCTCTTTCTTTCTCTCTCTCTCGCTCTCTCTCTCTCTCTCTCTCTCTCTCTCTCTCTCTCTCTCTCTCTCTCTGTCTCTCTCTCTCTCTCTCTCTCTCTCTCTCTCTCTAACACACACACACACACACACACACACACACACACACACACACACACACACAGAGAGAGAGAGAGAGATACCCTTTGCCAAAGCTGTCTGCCTCCATCTTTCTGGCGTGAATTTTAATTAAATTCTGTAAAGCTTTATTGGCGTGACTACAGGAGATCGCTGCCAAAGCCATGCACATAACTCAACTATAGAACACTGGAGACCCCCTTCGCCCGTCTGCCTTCCACTCTTCGTCTCTCAGTGTTTCCCTCTCGACTTACTCATATTTTTCACTTTTACAGCAGTCAACAGACAGTGAGAAAGGGGAAGGTGAGGCTGATGATGAAGATTATGACGCTAGTGGTGATCCCGGTGATGTGTGTGTGTGTTTTTAGGGAGACGCCAACAGATCTGAGGCAGATGACGAGAGACAATCGCTCAGTTTCGAGGATGAGGAGAAGTTGAGAGAGATGTACGCTGCAGGTACAAACTCTACAACTCTACAACTGGACATGGAAATATCCACACTCACCTACAATCACCTTAAAGGATAATTTTTTGATTATTGCAACTAGGTGCTATTGTTGTAGTTTTGTTCACCGTTCTTATCTAAACCCAAAATTGAGTCTCTGTCTGTATGTGTTTATGTCTGGATGTCTGTCAATTTTCTCCTCAACCGTTTATCCACTTGACTTCACACTTGTATTGCTGACGACCCAAGGAAGTGCAGTTTCGAGTGTGAGCTCTTGAGATCAATGGGACATATTTGTGCTTTACAACTTGCCTTACATACACACTTCGTTGTGTTTTGAGAAGCGTAGTGTATTAACTGTTACACTGCCGAACGGCTCGCTCTCCGCTGTTGTTCGTGGGTGCTTTTGCTCCTAAATGACACATACATTTTTTAGCATTGGTCGGGGATGCAACAATGTCATGGCACTTGTATCGCTCAGGACACAAAGAAGCGTAGTGTCGAGTATGAAGTTGTTTTGATTAGTCGTTCTAGAGAAAGCCGCAAGCAGCAATACCGGAGGCCAATGGGACAATTCCCATTCCGAACAGGCACATTTTGAATGGGCACGGCACTAGTGGCTAATAATAACATTGTACTCACCAAGTTCATTTCTGAGATCAGTGAAGTGCAGCTCTAAAAAGACGTCGGACAGGACAAGAAACACAAGCAACACAAGTCACATGACCATGCAGGTTTTAATTACCCAATAAAATAACCCAAACTGTCTAAGCGTCACAGTTTATAGACCAACCTTGACCTACCATACTTCTCATAGCTGTATATCACACAAGGCCAAGCAGCCTCTAAGATCATTTTGACAGAGATTGTTATCTATTCTGCCAGGGATAGAAAGTGTCAGTTGTTAAACTGTGGTATGTATTCATGTTTAAAAAAACCCAACATTTTTACATTTGTCTTAAAATTGACAATGTTTTTATTAAATACTAAATCTAAGAAATATTGGTATCTACATTTAAAAATGTCACTATGTGCATCTTTAAATAATAAAATGTAAACTACACTTTAGGTGCTTAAATTCCCAAAACAAAAAATGTCTTCAGTGGTTGCTACAGCCCTGATCATAACCAATACAAATAATGGGCAAAAATGAAAATAAGAAAGTAGCAACTTTCAATAAACTGGAATTATCCTGTAAAAAAAAGTTTGCATAATTTTGTGTGTGTGTGTGTGTGTGTGTGTGTGTGTGTGTGTGTGTGTGTGTGTGTGCACGTGCAGAGCTCAAGATTCAGGCCATGATGCTGAGCCCCAATGGTCTTTTGAACCCCAAAGCCTCCATGCCCCATCACCTTCCTCCTCCTTTGCCGGTCATCACGCACACTGCAGCCACGCCCACCATAAACTACAGCCAGTCACGCCGAGCGAGTGGTGCTTCCATGGACATCCACAGTCTTGAGCAGAGGTCACCGGTGAGCCTTGGACACGTGCCTTCACTTCTATTATCACCACATTAAATATCAGCAATAAAGTTGATTTACAGAAGCACTCAAACTGAGAATGATGAAATATATTAAAAAGGAGACAAAGCCAGGCTGAGCTGTGATTTAGATATGATTGGAAAGAAGAATATCTACATTTCGAAATTGGGGATTTGTGACCGTTTTGCACAAGTTCAAAACCTACAAAACAACAGAGTTTTATAATCCATATGAGAAAATAAAACATCTTAAAGACCTTCAGTGTTTCTCACAAAAAACAACATTGTTGTCATTCTTAACACCTAACAAATTACTTACATACATTTCCTTCCTTATATAACATTTGCAAATATCTTGCAACCAACATTTTTTCAGCCAGCCTGCTCTATTAAGTCATGTCTCGGGTCTGTGTGTCAATACGTCTCATACCCGAGTGGATCCAAGCAAAGTTACTATCAGCTCTGATCACGTGGCGTGTCAGAATCATCACAGGAGAGAAATGTGTTTTTTTAGGCGTGACGGAGTGTAACCTGTGCAGTGCAGAGAAAAATGATATGCATTGCTGCTCTTTTCAACTGCCGCTGCCTGTTAATTGGTGGCACGCTGCTGTCAGTGATGGTGTTCTCTCCAGCTGTGGATGTTTTAGTGGTTGGACGATGGAGGATTTTCTCCAAGTTTTCCTGGCCTTTTGGTGACATTTCAGGTGGTTTCACTTATTAGCTTTTGCTTGCAAAATAACGTAGGTGTTCTATAAATCTGGTTTCACTCAGAACAATGCACATCATTTTTTACAGTACAGCTTTTGTCAGAACTAGTGGCGAATGAATATATTTGACTTATTTAGATTAATGTCCTGCTTTTTTTTTTCGGTGCAGTTTGTCACATGGAGTAGTGTTCACTTATGATTTGTTAATCCATCACAGAAATTAGGGGCGTTTGTTTTGATGCAACAGATTTCCCCGCTAATACAAACACAACAGAATTATTGTCACATAAAAATATGATCACATATAGGCCTGAATCGTTTTTCAGTTAATCGGACAGTTTGTCCTCATGTACAGGCTGATATTTGGTTCACAGCACTGCTACTGGCCAATAAATTCACAGAGCACTTTTAATCTGTTTAGAATTAAATCTTTATTTGCGCTTAAAGGAATCAATTTAGAAATCCAGCTAGTTGTTCCTGTTGTTTGAAGTTGCCTTCACAGGTTCCGTGGGACTGCGGAACAGAGAGCCGCCGCTCCAGCTGGACCAGCATCAGCCGAGCCCCCAGCCTCCACAGGAAGAGTCAGTCAGGGGAGATGGAGTCCCTGCTGTCCGACACACACACAAGCTCAGACCTCAGCAGCAGGGAGCCGTCGCTGGATCAATCGGAGTACCTGCAGGTGCCCGTGCTCCACCCGCTCGACTGCAACGGCACCACCTTTCACCTCCCTGATGATGCTGCCCTGACCACGCTCTGCCACAGCGATCAGGAGGAGGAAGAGGTAGAGGAGGTACTGCTCTCTGCTTTTGTTTTAGTTAGTGAAATATAGATGTTTGTTTGTGTGAGCGGACCATCTTCTGTTCCGAAGTTCAAAAACTGCTGCTAATTTCTTGCGAAGGCATAAATTCCAACCGTAGTACCCTTGAACTCTTATGTAACTTTGAAAATATTTAATTAGCTGAATATATATTATGAGCAGGGTGGAGGAAATATTGGGAACATTGTTTGATAAACTTGTTCTGTGTTGGAATTTTTGTGAGGTCACTACTGCAGTTCAATGTTTTACACCAAGTGAAACAATTTGAATTTAATTGCATTCATATAGCGCCTTTCTAGACGTCCGACCACTGACAGCGCTTTACACTGCATGTCAGCATTCACCCATCAACACACACAGTCATACACTGACGGCAGAGACTGCCATGCAAGGTGCCAAACTGCCCATAAGGATCTAATCTAAATGCTCATCAACACACGCACTCACACACCGATGGCACAGCTTTCGGGAGCAATTGTGGGTTCAGCATCTTCGACATGTGGACTGGAGGAGCCGGGGGATTGTTGATCTTCTGATTAGTGGACGACCCCCTCTACCTCCTGAGCCACAGCCGCCCAATTCTGAATTATAACGTGGCCATTGCATGATTCATTTAATGAGTGCACAGAAAATGTACTAACGTCAAAATCGTTTGTCCAAATTCTCATGCAAATTTTTGTCTGTGTGTGTGTGTGTGTGTGTGTGTGTGTGTGTGTGTGTGTTTGTGTGTGTGTGTGTGTGTTATTTTCAGAGTTTATGTAAGAAGCTGAAGAAGATTCTGGAGCCATATGAGCCTCAGTGGTGCCTGGAGCATGAAGAGTGGTCTCTCTATCTGTTCGCTCCACACAACCGGTAAATACACACTATACACACACACACACACAGACAAACACACACACACACACACACACACACACACACACACACACACACACACACACACACACACACACACGCACGTACACACATAACACTGCCTCTAATATTCTCCTGAGTGGCCTAGGTGGCTTAAACCACAGCGAATGGAAGCAGTTGATTGATGTCGAATGATGTCAGTTGAAGTGTGAAGCCAAAGTTTAAGTGTAACACAGTGATCACTTTTATCAATTAAAGCTGTTTGAGTTGAAACAAAAACATTATGTTGACAAATGCAGTGATGTAGGTGATGTGTGATAAGTGCAAACACTCATTTATTTCCCTCTCTGTTTCTCTCTCCAGGCTCAGGATGTGGTGTCAGAGGGTCATAGGTCACAAGATGTTTGATCATGTCATCCTCCTCTTCATCTTTCTTAATTGTATCACCATTGCACTGGAAAGACCTGACATACCGTCCAACAGCATGGTAGCACACACACATGCAAACACACACATTCACATGTTATTTTTCCGATACTTGTGAGGACCCTGACTAACATATTGCGTTCCCTAGCACCATCGTAGCAACATGCTTAACTCCAACCTTTAAAGTTACTGTGAGGACCTTTTAATTGATTATGAAAAAGTCTCAATTTAATTTAATACTGATGCCTCTATATGACCTTCATAAGTAAACGAGACCATTGGCAAGACGTTTGACTATTTCTATAGTTATTCCTAAAGTTATTCCCAGCGGGGCCTTTCTTTGGCAGCGACCAGTCCACTGCAGACAGACGCAGATCCAGCTTTGCTGCCGGCGGGAGGAGGTGAGCTCCGCGTCTCCTCCTCCTCCCGGGAGCAGAGCGTTGCCTCGCTGCTCTGCCGGTCCCCGCTGGAAGCCAACACCGACAACAGTCTGCTGGAGGCCCAGCATGTATTACTACTGGGCCCACGGGAGGGAAGGGTTGGCATGTGAGAACAACGATTATCAGACAGCTCCTGCAATAAAATGAGAGGTTTTATAAAGGGACTCTGGTCATCAGAAACACTACCACTTTTGTCCACAGGGACAACCAAAATCAACACAAAATGAAAGTCCCTTGTAGTAGCTTTTAACCTAAACTTAATGGTTGTAATTTTGCACTGAAACTGTATTCCATGTATGGTCTGGTCTATTTTATTATATTTTATCAATGTAATTTCCAACTTGTGTGTGTTTTTTTAAATGTAGTTTTTCTATTCCTTATAAAGCACTGTGTCCGAAAGATGCAATACAAATAAACTCGCCTCCCCTTAAGCTAAAGAAGTGAGGACTGGCCTCAAGTCTTATATCTCATTATCAGTCCTCACATAGATAGAAGTACAAGATAACACACACACACACACACACACACAACACAACATAACATAACACAAGCTGTTGATTACAGCAGAGTTCATGGGCTTGTTGCACAGCAGTTTGGGAGCCATTTTAAGAACATGTGCTGTTCTGTGCTTGGTATTTTTTTATCATGGTTGTACTACAATCTTAATGGATTTTTATTTCAACTCCTTATATAACACGTTGGAGAGAGAGTACTAAAGCTACTGGAAAACGACGATATGAGCTCATGTGTCTGTATATAAATGTGTGTGTGTGTGTGTGTGTGTGTGTGTGTGACAGGAGCGGGTGTTCCTCAGTGTGTCCAATTACATCTTCACAGTGATCTTCGTGGGTGAAATGATGATCAAGGTAACAATAACAGGACACGTTTCCTGAATGAGCACTTCACTTCAGATTCATTTTCTCATCTTACTTATAAAAGGGCAATTTTCTTTCTAAGTAGGGATCAGAATTGCTTTTTAAACTAATTTTACACCTCATATTATTCACCTCATATTATTTTATTATTTCAGTAATTTTGCTCTGTGTGTGTGTGTGTGTGTGTGTGTTAAGGTGGTAGCTATGGGCCTGTACTTTGGAAAAGGTGTGTACCTGCAGAGCAGCTGGAATATCTTAGACGGAGTGCTGGTGTTTGTGTCCATGGTGGACATCCTGGTCTCCATCGCCTCAGCAGGTGGTAATCGAATCTTAGGCATCCTACGTGTGCTTCGTCTGCTCCGCACATTGCGACCACTCAGGTAGGATTACGGTGTTTTCTCCTGTGTTTACTCCATTGATACTCTCTGGTGTACTTGTGCAGCATGTGTGTGACTGTGTGTGTGTGTCGCAGGGTGATAAGTCGGGCTCCTGGTCTGAAACTGGTGGTGGAGACTCTGATCACATCTCTCAGACCCATTGGGAACATTGTCCTCATCTGCTGTGCTTTTTTCATCGTGTTTGGAATTCTGGGAGTCCAGGTAAACATTTATACTGTATATTTCCTTGTTCCCCTGTTGGTTAAAGATAAGCCTCATTCTTTTACTTTTTTTTGCATTCAAATTATTTTCACCCGTTTTTTTGTGCGCAAACATCCAAGGCCTGTTGTCTCTTCTGCTGCAAGAAGACACTGATCATCATCGTTTAAAATTAACGAGGTACAACTCAGAAAATGCTTCAGGTAATAAAATAGGATGAGAAAAATTGGGAGGAAATGCAAATGAGCTGATTATGCGCCAGAATCCCTGGAAGTAATTAAAAATACAATGGTTCAACTACAGAGGGATTGTGCTGAAAAAGTGTTTTTAAAACTGGATTTCTATAATATTAATTGTATTAATCAGTTAATATTGTTGTTTAGTAATTCCAGGCAATTTGGCAATTTTGTTTTTATTAATTAAATTAAATTAAAAACAAACGTAGTTCTACAGGATATAGAAAGATCCATAAGATTATCATGTTATAAAACAATGATTCACCACCCTTCAGGACCCTCCATGGGGCCCAAAGATAAGAAGTAAAGTATTGATTAAAGTGTACAAAAATAATTTGATTTTATCACTAGCAATTGATTCTTGAGAAATACTGGATAGTTTCATCTCTTCAGGCCTTGGTATCCTTCAAAGATCCTTCAAAGCAAAGGATCGGTGAGGGCAAAATGCTCTTTTGTTGAACTGCTTGTAACTCACTTACGCATCGCTTCATTTTAAGGGGCAGCAAGCCAAAAAGGTTTTTAAATATTTATTTCAACGGTATTTTGCTACTAAAAGTCATTCACTGTAAAGGCCTTCAGTAAACTCTAAGGTATTTACTAGTTTCCACTTTTGGAAATATTCCTGCAAGTATTCTAATGAACGCTTGCACAGAAAATTATGCTTGATGAATTGGTGAAGCTAATCTTACCACACAGGCATATATTTCTCAAAAAAAACACTTCTGCTGAATCATTCTGTAATGAGAACACTCACATGCTGGAGTGTGTAATAGCTGTGAAGCAGACTGGACCAGATGGTCCT
The DNA here is from genome assembly GCF_023349555.1 of Cebidichthys violaceus. Lineage (NCBI taxonomy): Eukaryota > Metazoa > Chordata > Actinopteri > Perciformes > Stichaeidae > Cebidichthys > Cebidichthys violaceus. The sequence goes on from NW_027176594.1 coordinate 2,505,484, forward strand.
TGGATGTCTTAGCTGCAACATACAGTAGGCCTGCAGGCGCTCGCAGAGTAATCTACTGTACAGTAATACTTTTTACATGTTTACATTACCTTGAGGTCACAGTGTTGTTGTATGTGTTTATCTGTGTGCACACATCTGTCTATGAATACAGCTGTTTAAAGGGAAGTTCTTCCACTGTGACGGGCTGGATGTGAGCAAAATCACCAATAAAACACAGTGTCTGGGGGCAGGATACCGCTGGGTTCGACGAAAATACAACTTTGACAACCTGGGACAGGTTTGTCACACACGCACACACACACACACACACACACACACACACACCAATAGGGCTGACACCTACTCTTACAAACTGATTGACAGCGTGACACTGATTTATGTGTGTCTCACTCTTCCAGGCACTGATGTCACTGTTTGTGCTGTCATGTAAAGACGGCTGGGTCAGCATCATGTATGATGGCCTGGATGCTGTCGCAGTGGACAAGCAGGTGAAGAGACGCACGCACTCACACACACACACACACACACACACACACACACACACACACACACACACACACATACACACACACACACACAGAGAGGAAGAGAGGGTTTGTGGGAAGTAAAAAATAAATATCAGGGAGACATACAAACCATTCAGCCAGTATATATTGTATTTTACTGTGTTTTGGTCGTGTTTTTTGTTAGCCTCAGGCACCATCTGATGTTGTTTGTTTCAAGCGGAAACGGCGAAATATTTCAGGAGATAAGAGTGGTGTAAGGAAAGACAAAAGGCAGATGGATAAATAGATGTGAGTTGACAGTGCAGTGCTGACTCAGGATTTACATTGTCTTCTTATTTATGCTCTCTCCTCTTCTTCCTCTCCACCGCTTCTCAACTTCTTTTGTCACTATTTGGTCCTCCTCTCTTTGTCTTTTTGTCCCCATGTTACCTCTCGTCCTTCTCCTCCTCCTCCTCCTCCTCCTCCTCCTGTCTTTTTCGATTTTCTCTCTATGTGTCTCTCTGCAGCCAATAAGAAACAACAACCCCTGGATGCTGCTGTTTTTCATCTCTTTCCTCCTCATCGTCAGCTTCTTTGTGCTTAACATGTTTGTGGGCGTGGTGGTGGAAAACTTTCACAAGTGTCGCCAGCAGCAGGAGGAGGAGGAGGCGCGGATGAGGGAGGAGAAACGGCAGAAACGGCTGGAGAAGAGGAGGAGAAGTGAGATAACGGGAGGGGATGGGGAATGACAGACATGCAGTATATGGCCAGAAGTGTGTGGACACATGAACATTACACCCGTATGTGATGGTGATTCAAAAACCACTTGATATGCTTTTATAACAGCCCCCACTCTACTAGGAAGGCTTCTTACCACCTTACTCACGGCTTATGTGTGGTGCTTTTATCTGCTCTGCTGTGTTTCAGGGCTCTGAACTTTGAAATTCATAAATTTGCAAGAATATGACGTGTATTAATGCCTGCATAGACGATTAGCTTTGTCTAAACAGACACATCACGAACATTTTTCTTTTTTTTTTATGTCACTTCCTCTTCAATGTTTGTGAAGGAGGAGAAGTAATGTTGCGTTTTTTTTATAATTTATTATATAATACAGGCACAAAATGAAAATAAGACGGCAAGCTGTGTGTAATGTATTGCAGCCTTAAACACTTAATTTCTACATGCAAATTTGTAATCAACACAAACATTTAAGTCAAACTGCTCTAAACAATATTGAAAAGGCTTCTAAAGAACAGACCATTTTAAGACTCTCCACCTTTGAAATGATTCCAATGAACATTTGAAACGTGACGGAGCCGTGGCGCAACCAGAATATGATGCAGCTTCATCGAGTGCATATCCAGGATTAGTGAGGTCTGGTGTTGATGTTGGGCCATAAGGCCCGGCTCTCAGCTGGCGTTCCAGTTTATTCTATAGGTGTTTCACGGGGTCGAGATCTGGGCTCTTTGGAAAACCATTTCTTCATGGACCTTGCTTTATGTTGCAGGAAATCAAGCCTTCAAGAGTAGCTCTAGGCTTTGAAGCAAATTTTACATCGTGGCCAAACTACTAAACTAACAAATATCCTTTCTGGGTCTGTGATGTGATGCCATGGGGACCAAAAAAGACTTACAATGGGAGACACATTTTTTTTTAGGTATGAACACTTTATTTAAATCATTAGGCCCTAAAAGTTGTAAAATGCACTGATAAATGAAACCAGAGTTATTTCCTGAGAACAAGGCTAGACGGAGGGCTGGAGGGCACGGTTAAAGGAAACGCTACTGCTCTTGCTCTATGGGACACATGGATGCAAAAGATTGTTGGAAGATGCGGATCATTTTTTACCTGGAAGTCAAGCGTTTTTTGTTTCATGCATCACTGAGCAACTTTCATAGGGATGAGTGAGGCGCTGCCTTCATTGCTGTTCCATTGTCTTCATGCATCCAAGTTTGAAATAGGAAAGGAACTTCCTCAAAGTGTTGCCACAAATTTGGAATCACACTATTGTCTAAACGGTCATTATACGCTGCGGCATTATTCTTTTTCTAAAGTGGGATCCCTAACTTAAACTTCGGGACTAGGCCCCACCAAATGTACACGAAACATTGACGTCCACATACTTCTGGCCATTTATGGTAGCTGTAATATTACACACACAGACACACGATAAACCTCTTTTCTCCGCATACATACTGTACAAGTACATGCATACTTTATGCCCATATTATGCTCAGAGACACACTTCTACAGCACACACTTTCTCCCTCTTTCTCTACCTCATTTCTGTCTCACTCCGTCCTACTCTCTCTGCAGTGCAATCTCTAGTAGTGCTTTCCTCTTAGTCAGTTAACTGTCTGGCAGCAGACAGCGAGAGTTTTTGCCCAAAGACACCTTGAGGTGCCATGTGTGTGTGTGTGAGCGTGATGGATAGGACTGAATTCCTGAGGTGGCACTTTTAGTCCGAACACACATATGCTCACTCACACACACACACATATATGCACACTCACACACAAAGCAGTGCGCCACTTTGCATCCACTTCATCAGTGACTTCATACACCATATTATGCTTTTCTTTCAGAAGCATTTAATGACTGTGTGTGTGTGTGTGTGTGTGTGTGTGTGTGTGTGTGTGTGACACGCAGGGGCCCAGGAGAAGCCGTACTACGCTGACTACTCCCCACTGCGTCGATCCATCCACACCGTGTGCACCAGCCACTACCTGGACCTCTTCATCACCATCATCATCTTCACAAACCTCCTCACCATGAGCATGGAGCACTACAATCAGCCTCGGGTAACCATGGCAACACCTTCTACCACCTGCCCTAGAACCATAGTAATGAAGCGGTATGCGGTCGTACAGTACGGCTACAGTGTTTTTTAAAGTGTGTGTCTTGTGTCCTGCAGTACTTCGAGGAGATACTGAAGTACTGCAATTACGTCTTCACAGTGGTTTTTGTCATCGAGGCAATCCTCAAGCTCATCGCTTTTGGCCTGCGCCGCTTTTTCAAAGAAAGGTATTCAAGCTCTCACATCAATACAAAGACACTCACAAACACAGCTTCCTCCTTACAGAAACCGAAATTGTTTGTTTGTGTGTGTGTGTGTGTGTGTGTGTGTCAAGATGGAACCAGTTGGATCTCGCCATTGTGTTGTTGTCAATCATGGGAATCGCACTGGAAGAAATAGACCTGAATGCTTCCCTCCCCATCAACCCGACCATCATACGCATCATGAGAGTCCTCAGGATAACAAGAGGTATACACACACACACACACACACACACACACACACACACACACAGAGACAAACACACAGTGACACAAACACAAAAAAACAAAAGATGATGATATGTGGCTGATGAGAGATGACACATTACAATGTTTCAGTGTTGAAGCTGTTGAAGATGGCGACAGGAATGAGAGCTCTGTTGGACACAGTGATGCAAGCTCTGCCTCAGGTAAGAGGCGGCACTGCCGCTGTGAAATATACCGTGTCTCTTTAACTCTGAGCCTGGTTTCCAGATCTGAACAATTGCAGACAGCTTGTTTTATTCAGCGATTTATCAGGCCTGGCACTGACTGCCCCCGCTCCTGATTTACTGACATTCCCCCAACAGACTGTTCAGTGACACTAAATAACCACCAAACAAGCGTGACGACATCCTCATGTTTAGCCAAAGGCTAATGGTTGATGCTTAAATGTATCAGTGTGGCTGATAAATCACCAGTTCAATCATTACTTTATGGCACATAACTTCACAGCTGCTTTGGTGCGATTGTTTTGCTACTGAATGTCAGTGAGAAGATAAAATATGAATCAGAAAGTCCAGTCTGAAAGCTTATCATCACAGAGACACCACACAGCAATTTATTCTCCTTTTAGGCAGGACTGTAAAACTATTCATATTGTCGCAGCAGCAATATTTTTCTCCTCTTTATAGTTGCTTGTGAGGTAAAGAGTAAAATTAGCCACATATTCTACCAGGTATGGATAATTGCACTGAATCTGATTGGTGAAAGCAGAGCATTTCCACGTGACATTGCTCTGGGATGCAGCAAAAGTGATTTATGAGGCCTGATTCAATTTCTTTTTTTTTGCTCGAAGCCTCTACGATGTCACCTGTCTCATTCAGGATGCTGCTTTTTGTTTTGTTGACGCAGTGCTATTGTTGGTGTACAAGAGACTTCACAAGCAAGGACTAAACCGTCATCTGAGATACACACATAACTGTCTTTAGACACATTTAACGGCTTGATGGTAATGTCGTTTGGTCGGTCCACCTTTTTGGGCCAGACTGAAATATTGCAACTATTGGATGGATTGTTATGAATTTTGTACCGATATGCATCGTCCCAGGTGGATAAAGCCTATTGACTATAGTGAGCCCCTGACTTTTCCTCTAGCGCAAACATGAGGTTTAATATCTGTCCACAATTACTAGATAGATTGTCATGTATTTTGCTATTGAATTTGTCCAATATGTTGGTCCATGACCAAATACCTTCAAAACTTTTGTTTAGTGCTAACAAACTAATGTTAGCATGCTAGCACACCAAACTAAGATGGGGAACATGGTAAACATTACTGCTAAATATCTTTTCACAGCATATTGAAATTAGCATTTAACTCAAGCTGCTATTGTGACTCTTAGACTTGTTTGAATATGAAATGTGAGTAATTGGTGAGAATGATGGATAGGATGATGCGCTCTGGTGGAAGGCTTCAATAAGGACCTACCACAGCTCCTGGGCTCAGTGGACCCTCGGGGGACCCTATCAGAAATGAGAGGGTAGAGAGGAAAGGGGAGGGAAGGTGGGGCACAGTAGATGAGAACATTTATGCTGGGCAAGTAGACATTTCTAAACAGTTTATGTTCCTGCTCCTGAAATGCAGCTGAATTCTAACCACTTTAATTTTTCCTTTTAAATTTAAATGGGTAATTCCAAAGTCATAGCACACAGAGCTTGACAGTGCTTTTACTCCTAGATCCCATGTTCATCTACACATGTTTCCCAACAAACAAATCTCTAGTGCAGCAAAATACCCATGATCCTTTACTGCCTTCCCGCCCACAAATAATGCCAAATGTCTTTGAAGTGACAGATCATTGCAGGGGATTGAACCCAGGTCTTTGCAGTGGTGTCCAAGTGAACTTCATCAATAGGTTTAGCCGTCATCTAATCAGACGTCTCCACACCTCCCACCATTGGGGTAGGCCAGCCAAGTCCCTGTGAAATACTTTATTATTAGAATAAACAGGCGAGTTTGTGGTTCACGAGGACTGGATCCAGGGTATGAAAGTGCACTTCTGTTTCTCAAACAAAATTTTGAGGTATGATTCAACTCCAGGTATCATGACGGCTCCTAATGTGTTTTTAAGATGTAGAAAACATCATTGCCATACGGTTCAGCAGCCTCTGTCTATGGCCTCTCTCTATCTGTTTGCATGTTTGCGTCTCTCTCGGTGTATACTGTACATGTCCTTTTTTCTGTCTATCATACACTGTATATATCTGTGTGTGCGTGTAATATGTCTGTCTAGGTGGGGAATCTGGGTCTGCTCTTCATGTTGCTGTTCTTCATCTATGCAGCTCTGGGAGTTGAGCTCTTTGGAAAACTGGGTTAGTGTGTGCGTGCGTGTACATGCATGCATGCGTGTATGTGCAAGCATGTGAGTGTGTGCATGCATATATATATCGATGTGGATGCACAGATGTGCGCGAGAGAGTGTGTGCCTCAGCTGACTCTGTAGATTACGTAACATGCATAAATTTCGTTGTTACATACATTAATTATGTCAATTTAGAATCAGTGTTCTAATGAGCGCTCTAATCTACACAAAGTTCTCTTTCTTCTCTCCCATCGCCTTCCTCTCTCACACTTACTGCCTCTAAGACACTTTTCCTCTTTTCATCCTCTTTCAGAGTGTTCCGATGAGAACCCGTGTGAGGGTCTTAGTCGCCACGCTACCTTTGACAACTTCGGCATGGCTTTCCTCACACTCTTCAGGGTGTCTACCGGGGACAACTGGAATGGGATTATGAAGGTTATTTTTCTTCCTCTCGTCTGCTTTTTTTTTTTTTTAAAGAAGATGGATGGATGAGAAAGTCCATGTTTGTGTCTGTGCATATGTGTCTGTCTCAAAGCACCGGTTCTAAGATAGGGGTTATATTAAGCAGAGAGAAGATCACTGTTTTTATGACAGAATAAGAGCTGCTGACATTAGAGGTTTCGGAGAGTGTATTATTCTTCTGTGACAGGCTCAAGGTCTGTTCACACTCAGATCCACATCTCCCCCTGTCGGAGAAGAGAGGAAATACAACAAAGTGCATGAATATATCTGAATATCACCTTAAATCACTTTATCTATTTTCATTTTTCAACATTGCTTAATAGTCTCTATCCTCCTCTCTTACCCTCGGCGTCCAGGACACGTTGCGAGAGTGTCGCCCGCAGGAACGCCACTGCCTCACCTATCTGCCCCTGATCTCTCCCATTTACTTCGTCACCTTCGTCCTAACGGCTCAGTTCGTGCTGGTCAACGTGGTCGTAGCCGTTCTCATGAAGCACCTGGAGGAGAGCAACAAGGAGGCGCTGCTGGATGAGATGGAGGAGAGGAAGGAGCGGGAAGAGATGAGGGAGAGGGAGGAGGCCAGCCGTCGCCTCAGTACTGCGTCTGTGGGCGGAGACCTGGTGCCAAATATGGGCGCACCTGCTCAGGTAACGGACAGAGTTTGTGTTTCTTATTTCTGTGTGTGTGGAGGGGTAGGAAGGGGACAATAACGTTGACAGCGGTGATGGTTTTGTGTGGCAGGTGCAGGTTGAGGATGAGGATTGTTCCCATGGCAACCTGCTGAGCATAGGACGCATGCTGTCTCTCCCCAGCGACAGCTACGTCCAGCCACTCAGATGCTCCCCTTATCCTCCCATTTGCCATGAGGCGTACTCCGGCTACAGCTACTCAGGTAATTTGGTTGTTTATAGCCAATTAAATTAAGGAACATTTCACTCACTCTGCTACAGCCACTAACTGATTGCAGTAAAGGTTATTGTTTGCATAAATAGCAGAGAAGGCTGTTGAGATGTGATGCAGTGCAACAAGAGGCACTATTATTACAGACCTTAGAGAGAGAGATGGTTATTTTAATATTAGTGACAAAGTGGTCTAACCAGAAAAACACTGAGGTTTATTTATGTGCACATTATAAATGAACTGTACCGAGATTGTATAAAACAGTGCTCACAGTCACAAAAGTATAATGTATGTAGTTTGTGACAAAAAACAAAACACATTTAGAAAATATTCATGAAATGGCAAAATATTCCCTAAAACAGCAGGGCTACTTTCTCGAACAGGAGTGTAATTGATGCGGCCTATTTTCAACTGTAGATTAATACATTTTGGGTGCTCTAGTAGTGAGCATTTACAGCAGCAGGACGGTGTGTGTGTGGGATTGACTCAAAATAAACTGCAGTGTTTATGTTCCTAGTAATGAAGCAACACGTCACTCGGGTGGCTCATTGATGCATTTTTAATAGGTCTTGGACATCTATCAAGCTCTATGGCACAGAATAATAAATTATATCAGGCTTTGGATAAACAGACTGAACTTGTTAATAGGATCAGTTGATTTTTGTTTTTGGCCTTGTTTTGGGATTTGTTGACTGTAGGAAAAATATAGAATATCGCCAGTAGAGTGAATCTAGAGTGAATCTGTGCATTAGTTTGAAAATGAGTCATTAAATGATCTGGTTACTTTCCGTCTTGTATGATTGTTGGACATACAGTATAGTATTTAAGTATATATTAGGAAAACATCATCATTTGTAAGAAGGGGTTTTACTGGCACTTAAATAATATCTTTAACAACAAAATTCATCTGAATTCACATTTTCAATAAGACTCCCCTCTTTAGAAATACTGTATTCTGTTTTTATGCTGCCGTCCTTCTGGCCAATCCATTCTCTTGAACGTGATATCTCAGCAACGCCTGAAAGGAATTACTTCAGACCTGGCAAAAACGTCCTCCTGGACTCTAGGAAGAACTGATTTGATTTTGGTGGTCAAAGGTTAAGGTCACTGTGAACTCACGTATGTCCCCCATTCTTTTGATATCTCAGGAACGCCTTGAGCAAATTTATTTAAGTTTGGCACAAACGTCTACTTGGATTCAAGGCTGAACTGATTATATTCTGGTGATCGAAGGTCACTGTGACCTAAAAGTCTGTCCCACTCTGAACGTCGATATCCCAGGAACACTTTCTGCAAATTTCTTCAAATTTGGCACAAAGGTATGGAAGCCTGTTTCTGCCATCAAAAAAATAAATAAAAATAAAAGATAGAAAGTTGAAATTATGAGATTAAAAAGTCGAAAGGATGAGATATAAATTAATTTTATAAATTAATTTTATAAATTATGAAATAAGAAGCGCTTCAGATACAATGTCCTCACAGGTTCCCTCATCCTTCATAAAAAGTAATATTCCAAAGTGCTCCCTACTAAACGTCGAAATGCTCCATGATAAACACGCAGTGTGTTCACAAGTTGTTCTTATAATTTCAACTTTATATCTCGTAATTTCGTTGTTGTTTTTTGTCATTTTTATTTTTTTTATGGTGGAAATGGGCTTCCATACAAATGTCAATTTGCACTCAAGGTATAACTGATTTGAATTATGTGGTCAAAGGTCACTGTGGCCACACAACACATGTTTTTCATATTTTTATTTCAATTTATTTTCAAATTTCTGATTATGACAATTTCACACAAATGTCTAATAGGATAAAATGGTGACATTTTCAAAACGCAAAAAAACATGACTTTTTGGCAGAGACAAGTTTTCTTGTCACCAATGTATCCATGTGATCTTCGCCACATTGTTTTCTGCAGGCTCCATGACATCTCTGGGCTCCAGTGGAGGCGGCTCACTGCTGCAGGTTCCGGGGGCTCTGCCGGCCATCAGCCATGCTTCACTGGGGACTGGACGCAGCTCGAGGCCAAAGATCTTCCTCAGCACGTCTCAGAGCATTGACAGACACCCCTCACACAGACTCAGTCCAGCTGACAGTATCGAGGGCAGCAGGTTTAGTCCGGCCGACAGAATAAACAGACACAGACTCAGTTCAGCTCACAGTATAGATGGATGCAGGTTCAGCCCGGCCCATCGAATAAACAGACACAGACTCAGCTCTACTCGCAGTATGGACGGATACAGGCTCAATCCAGACCACAACACAGACAGACCTAAACTCATGTCCAGCCACAGTATAGACAGAAATTCCTCGCTTAGACTGAGTCCCACCCACAGTGCCAGCAGACATCCTTCTCAGTGGCTCAGTCCTGAAGACAGTTTAGACAGAAACAAGCTGAGTCCCTCGTACGTTCCAGATAGTTCAATCCTGAGGAGACCAGCATCCTTCCACACTGCAAGCAGACAGTTACGGAGACAGGTGTGTTATTGTCACCGCTTCTTCTTCTCTTTTCTTCTCTTCACACAGTGTTTTTGCTAATTTTAGCTTTACATTTTCAACCATTTCCTGACAATTTTAGATTTTTTCCTTTATATTTTACTCGCCCAAGACATGACGAGGTTTGTGTCTTCTATGTGTGTTTTGTGTGCACGTGTTGTGTCTGCAGGAGGCCGTGCGCTGTGACTCTCTGGATCAGAGTGGTTCAGCTGACGATCTGGCAGAGTCTCACCCCACTGTGGCCGCTGTGTCTTCCACACCACCACGCCAGCGATCGTCCAGTGTACACACACTGAAATATACACACCCCCAGAGGGTCATCTCATGCAGGAGCCACAGCCGGAGCCACAGTGAAACCACTGGGCAAGAAGACGTACCCGAGCAGGCCATCTGCGTTTCGCAGCCAGAAACAGGTGTCGAGACGAGGCCCGTCAGCCTGCAGAGGCTGTCCAGTCTGAAGGTCCCCAGCGGTGAATCCGTCTTATCGGACCCAGGCCCCCAGTTGGACGACGCAGACGAGGAAGTCAGTCGTATTACCAGTTCTGTTGAGGCACACTCACACACACAGCTCCCTCCCAGCTCCTCACACAAAAGCAGACACCTTACCCCGAGCCCCGTGGAGCACAGGAGCCGCCTCAGTCAATCAGTGTCTCCGGTGTCGGGCAGGAACAGGAAGCAGAGGATGAGCCCGCCGCCAGGAGAGGAGCCGGTCACTATGGCTACGCAGCTGATGGACAGCAGTGTCGAGTTGAGAAGGCGGACTCTGTCATTTGATGCCACAACCATCTCTCCACCAGAGGAGAGTTCTGTGGACGACTAAAAGAACACAATGTCGGTGGATTGGTTATTCTGTTAAAGTGGAGGAATCTCATGTGCTGCTGAAGCACACAAGAGGGGCGGGAGCTGTAATCCAAAACAGGAAGGATACCTGTTTTGGGACCTGCCCCTCACCTCGTCCCGTCCAATCACAAGATGTTCACCGGGTGTTCGAGAAGAAATCTTTCGGACTGTGTGTGTGTGTGTGTGTATGAGTGTGTATGTGTTCAAAGACTCTTACCCGTTGTGCTATTTGCACACAAGATGCACACAAGAAGACGTTTCCTTTACTTCTATCATAGTCCTAGCTTTAGTTCAGACATAGTAGTCACTCCCCTGCTATATTTACTCAAACATTAACCTTCCGCTTGCTTGCTGTCTTCCCTCTGCCCTCACTCTCGTCCTTTTCCTTGCACCTCAAGCCTAGGTCAGAGGACAAGACAAATTTGCAGCACAGGTTAAGTTACTGACTGATCTACTCATGTACACATAGACATCGTGACAAAGAGATAACACAGCAACTAACGTTTATTTTAGTTATTGAGTAATTTGCATATTATTTTCTTGATAAATCAATTAATTTCTTGGTCTATAAAACATTAGAAAGATTTTCAATTCTCTATGATGTTAGAAAAGGAAAAGCCTAAAATCTCCACATATGAGAGTCTTGAACCATCAAACCATGATGATTGATTAATTGTCAAAACAACTGCTGTCTCTGTTCTGAGTCGGAACAGTTTTTCCAGTTTGAAAGACATCCAGTCTTATAATAACTTTTTTATTTGCCAGAACTGTTTACTTTTCAAAGATTCCTTATTATCATGCTCTGTGGTGCAGAAATTACAGTTTGTTTACAAATGAAATAGATTTTTAAGTGACAAATTCACAAAAGTTAAAGCTGATAAAGACTTTTATATATAAATGCTTAATTTGTAAATGCACGCTTATGTAGATTGATGCAGGCACATTTTGTTCGAGAAAAAAACCAAATTGTACAGCAGCACGTTAAAAGTGGAGCAAAAGGAGAATGTTATGTCTAACAGAGTGAAAGTTTTTGTTTTTACATATCACAAATTTTTTCCTACCTCTTAACCTACAGTAAACTGCCACTGGAAGTTGCTTGATCATTCTCAGATTGCAGTATTTCCCTGGTCAAATCAAACATGGACATCTTTTTGATGTTTGAAAAACCTTCCCCAGCCTGAATCCAACCATCCCTGACAGTTGGTCAAATCAATTTGCGCTTAGAGCCTCTAAGTTAAAATGGTGTAGTGTGACCTCGGCTTTAGTAGTTTCTACCTCTCTTTATTCCTGATCCCTCCCAATCGAATGTTCAGTCAGCTTGGTTTCTCACCCATTCAATTTTCCTTTTCTCTGTCTTGGTATTCTCAGGGTAGAGGTAGTTCAGACGCAGGTGAGTATGAAGCATGTGTTCACAGGTCTGCAGAGTGAGATTGCCCCCTGCTGTCTGAAGCCAGAGCTGGCCCTTCTCACCTGACGCTGGAAGAGATTTGTTGTTCGGGTGCGAGGTCGAAAATTCAGTCGGAAGCAGATGTACAGAAGGGCTTATTCAGGTGATATAGCGGTGTGTAAAACTTTGTAGAAAAAGCAAAGATTATATTTTATTAACACAGCAGCAATGATATGAGAACTACAAAGGTGAATTTCTACATTTTGAATGTCAATTTATCTGCTGGTGATGATGAGGGTGATTGATGATGATGTCAGTGTAAGAGGATGTTGATTATGATAACGATGATAATGATGATGCTGGGTGATGCAGTTGTTCATGATATTGTAAAATGTTCCTGCAGAAAGAAAGCAGGGAATGATATACAGTAAGCTCACCTGCAGTAACATGATTGGACAGTGCTGGAATAAAACCACTTCCTGTCTGACTTTCATTAGACTCCATAACCTTTCTTCTAAAACTGTCCTGACCCTCTTTACAAAGATATTTTAAAAAAACTAAAAACTATTGGGTGTTGAAGGTCCGCAAGGTTTTAAAATGTATTAAAAGGTAATAAATCAATTTAGCGACAATGTATGCACAGTAATGTTAACACCATTTTCTGAGGTATTACACTTTTGTAGCTTGTTTTCAATAAGTATATTTATCCAAAGAGGTCTTATGCTAAAGTTTGCATGAATTTAATCATTAGGCATGTGTGTAGTTTCTGCATATTTTATTCTGAAAAGGACAACCCTTAGCTTGCTCTCAAGAAGTGCTTGCAGGCTACACGACACACACACACACACACACACACACACACACACTGTACTACAAGACGCACCCATTTCACTACACGACACAACTCGCCCCCGGAGATAACGTCCAGGATTATCGTACTTACTTTAAGCATAACCATGAACCCGTTTCCTAAACCTAACCAAGCAGTTGTTGTGCCTAAATCTATCCAAGGACTTTTTTGCTGAATTTAACCCAATTTCATATGGGCGTATCATATAGTCGGTGAGTCCTGTTGAGCTTATCACCCACCGATAGACCTACGAGGCGATCACTGACCCACTGACTGACTGACTGCTAATTGAAGACGTTAATGCCGGCTAGTAAACCACCTAGCTGATGAGGAATTGCAAGTTTTTGGACAAATGGAGCCGAAGTTGGGACCTTTCTCTGTAACCATGTGACTAAATGTTACTGCTCTGTGTATTGCTTTTTTAAATTTGTATCACTGAGTATATTATGATTTTTGTTTTTTTGTGATGTTTGTTATGGCATACTATACAATTACTTTTTTTTAACAATTTTTGTGACATTCTCTAGACAGGCTGTTTGTTACATTTTTTTGCGATTATAATATATGAGGATTCTGTTTTTTTATGACATTTTTGTGACACACTATACTATAAGTGTTATATGACATATTTGTGACATACTATGCTACCACTTTTGTATGACATTTTGTATGCCATACTTTACTTTTTTAAGTCATACTATATTATGACTAGCAGTGGCGGGCGTGTATTTTATACCTGGGCCTTCAGTGCTGTCCTTCTACCTCATATAACCTCATTTTGACACCACAGCTACGGTTATTATTTGTTTCTAGAGGTGTAGCAATACCCGGGTCCGGTTCTCAGGTTAGCGTAGCGTAGCTCCAAACACCAAGACGCTCAGTTAAAATGAGACGCATTCTTAGCCATAAAATGTGCAACGCTTCTCCGACGCTGTCAGCCAGGAACACCATTCATAGAAATCCTTTTCCATGCTGATCAGGGCTGCTAGCTGTGGGCCGACCATTTCTTACTATGTCCAGCTTTTCCTGAAATGTTGCCAGGAACTCCGCCACTAAATCCGTTTTTCCTCCTCCTCCAGTCATTTGATGTTAAAAAAACGAAGCTAGGTAAAAAAAAAAAGAATCTACAACGAGCAAAACCCTAAAAATGTTGTAATTTCTTCCATATCTTTCCATTTGAACTCTTACTACTACATCTAACTTGGACTACCAGCGTCCTTAGGTTTGACATTGGTCACGCACTCGCCCACTGGCCAATCACGGCGCAAGTTACTGCAGAGCTGCAGTTACTGCAGAGATGCACGTCAATACTGAGCAGCACGTTAATGATGACGTACTTGTAGGCCAGCTAGAAGGCTCTGGCACGTCAAAGAATACGCCCAACATGTCAAAATAAAGATCTGATTGGTTGAAGACTATGACATTCAACAATATTGTCCCCATTTACTTAAACTGCAAAGGGCTTCACTTGTGAGTCTGAAGGCCTCGGGCCTCTCTTCTTACCTAGAGACAGCATAGAGGTGAAATCTGATTGGATAAGAGCTCTACTTAAAACAGGCTGTGCTGGAAGCAGAGCTGCAGGCTGGAAGCAAAGCAACAGAGGAAGACAGTAGCTGTGCAATGAGAAAATAAGCTAATGGGAAAAAATGTATTGTATTGATGAAAATTGATTAAATTATAAAATAGCTATAACTTTATGATTCTGTTTAGGCCAGCAGAAAAGGCTTTGCTGGCCCTGACGGCCCACCACTGATGACTAGTTTCTATGACAAACTATAGAATTACTTTTTTTATAAACTTTTTTGGGGCAAAAAATACAATTACTTTTTCTTTTTACATTTTTTATGACCTTCTATACTATGAATTTTTAGCATATTTTCTTATGACGTACAATACTGACTATTTAATGACATTTTTATGATTTGTTTTTGTACATATACATGTATAACTTAAATATGCATAACTTAAACTATAACTTATAACTTAAATATAAAATGTTCTGTGACATACTGTAGTATGACTTTATGTCTTATTTAATGACTTTTGTATTAGATAATATACTATGGCTATGTTTAGGACCCTTTTTGACATTTTTTATAGCATACTATACTATAACTATTTTATGACGTACTTTATGATAGACTTTTTATGAGATACTATACAGTTACTTCGTGACATTATGTTATGACAAAAAAGGTTCATGACATATTTTGTGACACTGTATAATTGCTTTTTAAAAGTTGTATTTGTGACACTAAATTATGATTTTTTTATTTATTACATACTATGCCATTATTTACTGACATTTTAAATGACATACTATGCTATGACATTTTTTTGACATAATATACTATGACTTTTTTTTTTACTTACTATTCTATGCCTTTTTTAAAAACTCTTTTCAACATACTATACTATGGCGTTTTTCTACATACTCTTGTATGACTTTTTTGTACATACTATGCTATGGCTTTTTTATGAATTCTTTGACGCACTATACTTTAGATTTTATAGATATTTTTTGTCCTACTGTTTTACTACGAATTTCTTTCTTTTTTCAAAACTATGACTTTTTTTATCCTACCATACAATGAATTTTTTTGACATACAACTTTTTAATTACTTAATTCGGCATTCTACACTATGGATTTTTTATGACTTTTCGACATCCTATACTATGACTATATTCATAATAATATACTATGACTTTCTTTGACTTTTTTCAACATGCTATACTATGAATTTATTTTTTGACGTACTATACGATCACTTTTTCCTACCGTTTTTGACATACTATACCGTGCCTTTTTTGATATACTATAGTATGACTATTTTTCGATTTGTGTTACATACTATGCTGTGACATTTATCAACATATTATACTATGACGTTTTCCGACATACTTTGACTTTTATATGTATTTTTTGGTCATACTGTAATTTGACTTTTTTGACATCTTGTACTACGAATTGTGTTATGACTTTTTTCGACCTACCATGCAATTAATTTATTTTGACATACCATACTATGAATTTTTTTTTTTTTTGACATACTCTACTGTGACCTCTTCGGACATACTATACTATGACTTTTGGTCAATTATCAACATATTGTCACAAACTGTAGTTAGACCCAAATGCAGACACAGACGAGGAAGTAATAAAAGTGACAGGTTTATTTTGAGGGGATAATGGGTGGTGATATGGAGCAGCGGAGACCGAGGGTAAGATGGCGAGGGTGGGTGACTGGACGGAGAAAGGCAGGGCAGGCAGAGAGGGGTGAGAGCGTGGCAGGGAGTTGAATGCGCTGACGAGGCAGACAGGCTGGGGAACCGGAGAGGATGATCCACTGTGGGCACAGGAAGACAAGGTAAGTACAGGCAAGCAACAACACAAGGAATAAACTCAGAATTCAAGATTACTAAGCGGCCAAGAACGACTAACTACCCCTGTGATTGCAACAACGATCTGGTGATGAGTGAATGGAAAGCCGGGGTAGATATTCTTTTGAGTAAAAAGTCATAGTATAGCATGTTGAAAGAATTTGAAATAAGTAGTATAGTATGTCAAATAAGTC
The DNA here is from genome assembly GCF_023349555.1 of Cebidichthys violaceus. Lineage (NCBI taxonomy): Eukaryota > Metazoa > Chordata > Actinopteri > Perciformes > Stichaeidae > Cebidichthys > Cebidichthys violaceus. The sequence continues at coordinate 2,522,104 of NW_027176594.1, forward strand.
ATAGTACAGTATGTTGAAAATATTCTTAGTATAGTATGACAAAAAAAGTTGTTATACTATGTATTTTTTCAACTTTTTAACATACTATACTATGACTTTTTTTCGACATACTATACTATGATTTTTTTTCAACTTTTTTCAGCATGCTTTACTTTGACTTTTTTGGCATACTATAATATACATTTTTGTTTCACATACTATACTATGACTTTTATTTACTGTTTTCAACATACTTTACTTTGACTTCTCTCGGCATACTATACTATGACTTTTATTTACTGTTTTCAACATACTTTACTTTGACTTCTCTTGACATACTATACTATGACTTTTTTCAATATACTATGACTTTTTTCAATATACTATGACTTTTTTCAATATACTATGACTTTTTTCAATATCACTTTTTCTTTTAAATTTTTTGACATACTGTACTATGACTTTTTTTTCCTTTTCTTGACACAATCTACTGTAACTCTTTCTACATACTATACTAAGTCTTTTTTCGACTTTTTAAAGATACTATTCGTGAATTTTTGGGACTTTTAACAACCTACCATACAATGAATTTATTTCGACATATCATACTATGAATTTTTGATGATTTGTTTTTACCTTACTACATAATTCCTTTTTTGGACATACTATGCTATGACTTTTTTTTTGTCAATTATTGACATATTGTCACAGACTGTAGTTAGAACCAAATGCAGACACAGACGAGGAAGTAATAACCTACCATACAATGACTTGTGACATAATATACTATGACTTTTTGTCAACATACTATACTTTCACTTTTTTTACATACTATACTATGACTTTTTTTCAACTTTTTTTGAGTAAGAAAGTCGATGTATACTTTTGGTAAAGTATGTTAAAAAAAGTCATAGAGTTACATTCACTTTTTACGCAACCTTTAGTATACTTTATCATAATTTTTTTTTATCATACACATACAGCGTGTTGTTGAACATAACCGGGTAGAACCCTGTGTAGACCCCTTGACATTATTCGTTTAATCCAAGAATAAAGTCAACATAGAGTACAGCTGTTGCCTGCTGCTGCTAATAAATTCAAGCACACTTTCTAATTATAGTCCTCCAGTAGATGTTGATTAATATGCATAACACATCGTTGGATCTAGGTCTCAATACATACTTTTACTAAAAGGAGTTTCTCATATTGCAAGAAGCAAAATGTTGAAAGTTGATGTGAACAAAAATACTTTCACAGCTCTGATAGTGGTGGTGGATAGATTTTATTTTTCATATTTCACTTTACCACTTCAGCATATCACAATAAAATATTTAATCACATGAATATTTCACACTGAAACACTATAGAATTCAGAATGCATTAAGCTATCCTGCCTTTGTTTTCTTGCCAAGAGAAATGTAACAATTTCTGCCAACCCCGCACTAGTTTCATCGCAATCTACTGGTCAAGCTGCCATTCAGTCTCAATTTCACCTGATCGGAGGCCACATCTCTGCAGAGCAGCTTGTGATGGGTCCGACTGACTGAGGGCAAACAGAAGCAGATAAACAACGCTCCAGGGTCCTTCATATTTTCTTCACTAAAGACCTTGTATCCCTGTATAAGGCAGATGGAGCATCATCACAGATCTATATCTATGTTATTCTGCATCTCTCCATACAAACATGCAGTCAGAGTGTATGTGTGTGCCTCCAGATGTGTGTGTGTGTATATATACTGTATATCTACACACACATAAACGTGTTTCTATAAATGTGTTACATAAATGTGTTTCCACTTGTACACATATATATCCAGGTGTGAGTGAGTACAGCTGTCTTTGCGTGCATCAATGTGTGTGTGTGTGTGTGTGTGAGAGACTGTGTGTGCATGTGCAGAAGAAGACAATTCTTGACACAGAGAGTTTCTACTAACTAAGCTGAGCCAGCAGTTGCCATGGTGAAAATAGATCATACATCCTCACATGACCCAAAAAGCCCACCAATCCCAGGAGAGGAATGAAAGCCACTAATCAGCGAGGCAGGACGTTGTCTGTGCCCGCGTCGAACACAGTGTATTTCAACACACACCTCTTTCTGTCTGTCTCTAGAAGGCAGGAGCCACAGGTCTCTGCTGTGTGAGTTTCTGGGGGTCCAGGGTTTCAGTGAAAGGGGGCGCTTGATAGGGGTTGGTGGTTACTATGGTAGCTCCGTTTGCGATGGGGTACGGTGTAGCTCTAGCACTGCCGAGGGGAGGATCCAGGTGTTGCCATGTGAACAAGTTCGTGTTGCTGCCAGTTAGGAAGCGCCGCAGTGCACTCAGCGTCAGTACAACCTGTTAGTAACACACACACACACACACACACACACACACACACACACACACACACACACAAACAAACACGCATTAGCAGAGGCTGTTACTTACAAACTGACTTGCATTAGAGCCACTGTTACAGCACTTATTCTCAGCAAGACGAAGAGTCTAAAGCCATGCTAGCAGCTTGTTGGGCACAGCGGTTCTTTGAGCTAAATGCTAACATCAGTATGCTAACATGCTCTCAATGACAATGCCAACATGTTGTTACGAGATTATAATGTTTACCAGGTTCACCATCTTAGTTTAGTGTGTTAGCATGTTAGCATTCGTCAAATAGCCTTAAACACAAAGTTGGAGCTAATGATAATGTAATTACATTTGGAGGTATTTGGTCATAAACCAAAGTATTGGATGAATGGAAACTTTGATCTGATTATGGCCCTCGATGAAAAGTCAGGGCATCACCAAAATCAGTGGGATTCATCCTACAGAGACTATGAATTTCTGAACAAAATTTGATGGCAATCCATCCAATAGCTGTTGAGATATATTTGTCTGCCATCACAGAAATCAAAACATATACAACCCATGATCCAGGGATTCCCAAAACATACATTTTTAGGAACCTTTTGAGGATTTGGTTCTGGGTCCACTGTATACAGCATTTACAAACTTGAAGTGTGGAAATACAAAAAAGCTGGTCAGTAACCAAAAATTTAATCCAGCGTATCGAATCACTTAAGGATCAGTTGGGTCTTGTGAAGAACATTGCAAAAACGTTAACTTTTCTTTAATCTTAGTTTAATCCTTCTAACCTTTTTCCCTGCACTGTTTAACTGTTTGTGTGTTGCAATCCACATTTCTGCCGGACTCAAAGAAATCGAATGGTGCACCCTTTCATTGTTAATCTCTGACTCCAGCTGTTTATGAAAAGCGTTCTCCATTGTTGGTCTTTTTAATAGCACGATTGTCCGATTCAATATAAGGTTCAATGGTGGTTAATGTTATTGTGTTTGTTGTCCTTGTTGTGATGTAAGAACACACCTGCAACTTCTGAGAGTTCCTAGAACTGGAGCATTTATTATAATCTCCTGAGCAGTGCCTGAATTGAGTTCCAGGAACTCGTCCCCAAAGGGAACAAAACAGTAGACACAAAAGCAGATACCATGATGATGTGGAAAAGGGCTATTATCTTGGAAATGTGCACAGATTGGTTGAAAGTGCTGTCACTCTGAAGATTGAAGATTGGAACAGAAGGTCACTTGTTATTCAAAGAGAAGTTTACAGATTTAGTATTATACGTTCATAAAGTTGGAGGACAGAGGACAGAGAAGAGATCAGGGTAGCAAAGGCCTTGACTTTTGGTCCTTAGTGTGTTAAAATGCTAGGTTCTCTGTTTCCCATAATGCAGCTTGAGAGCATCCATGCTTGGTAAATTGCCCTCTTTAAAACTCCATGCCCCCAGTTACTAAGGCAGATTTTTTGCTAAATGTTAGCAGATGAAACAACCCTAATGCAACACTCAGGTAATTTCATCAGTGGTTAGGAAGCCAGAACACATTGGAAGCGAGAGTTTAAGGATGGAGGATGTTGTATGCTGTACAGATTGTAAAGTGTGATATAGGGCTGTATAAATACCATGACTTAACCGAACGTTATTCAACAGTTTTCACATGCTAAGTTGAACTTTTCATGACTAGTAAACCAGCTTCAATGTGTAAAATCAGAAGGCTTCCGCTTAGAGTCCAGAGCCACAGTCACAAGAGCATTGATTAGGCTCCTTGTCACATGCTATAAATCCTCTATGAAGAATGTTGGAACCAATTACCACAGAACCATTGGAAATAAATGACGTAGCAAGCTGAAAAGGATGTCTTTTGCTACATACTGTACCTCTTTGACACAATTACAGCTTAACCTCTTTATGCCCTCTGACAGTGAGATAAATGGCTGCTTTTAGTTTGGTGATGAAATTGTTTTAGCAAGGCCCCAGTTGTCAATGGATAATAAATCTGCCGGTCTCTGTCCGTCCTCTGGCATTGCAAATGTTTTTATTTCAGTTTCGCTGAGAGCAGCTTCTTTTCAAGAACACTCTGTTCACATCCCCACATGTACATTCACACCTCGAAACTTCCCAGTGGAGCCTCAGTCTGAACTGTTGGCTGCTGAGCAGCTTAACTGATCAGTTGGTGGTTAAGATCCCTGCTCAAGGGCACCTTAATGGTTGCAAAAAAGGACTTGCAAGCACTGCTCTTTCACTTTCCCCACCGACATTTATCCTGCTTGTCAGTGGATCAAACTCAAAAAACTCTAACTTTTGGGCCACCAAGCCCAACAAATCCACGAGATGTGATTGTTTTTACTTCCATTTTTCTAAAAGTCTGTAGTCTAAATTAGTGATTCGAAACAAACTGTAATTTAAAACTAACAATAAGTTTCTCTTTAACACATAAGAACAGTGGATCACAGCATTGAGCATCGCTATGATTAATATTGGAAAACCCCTACTCTGAATCCGCCAATTCTACTACTTAACTAGTATCCATAAGGGAAACCTGAACCTACATAATCTTCCTCAATATACAAGTGTGTGTGTGTGTGTGTGTGTGTGTGTGTGTGTGTGTGTGTGTGGTTAGACTAGAGCGAGGGTGGGAAGGCTCTTTGGTAAGAGGCTTTGCTTGTCCTCCATGAAGGAAATGTTCTTAAATCTGTTCATTGCCAGCATACACTGATAACCCTGAAATACACACACATACAAACAAACAAGATGATGATAGTAATGATGATGATAATGATGATGATGATGAACACACACACATGAATGTACACACAAACAGAGGATAGGTTTTAGACAAACAGGTATAAGCATACGCACCCAGGTCAGGATGGAGAAGAAGCAGAAAGCGATGGTGGCTCTGGCAGCGTCTGCGCCCTGGGCCAACGGCAGCTCGTCTGGTGAGGTAGCCTGCCACTGATTGGCCAGAAAACAGAAGCCAACGAACCACAGGAAGCTTGCAAGACCTAGAGGCGGGACACAGAGGGGTCCGAAAAAAAGGTAATGTGCAGCACCTTTTAAATCTCTTAAAACAAACGTTCTTCTATCAGAAAGCTTATACTGATTTTATTTTATTATTGCTATCGTCAGTACGCTCACAATGACAATGCTAAGATTGTCACACACTCAAAATTGTACTGAAGTACAGTAAGTGAGTAAATGCACTTAGTTATTTTCCACCAGTGTATCTGTCTGTATATTATGTACCAGAAAAGCCGAGGTCCAGCATTACAGCCCGTCTTCTGTCCTTGACGCTGCTGATGGAGGGGAAGTAAACGTCCAGGATCAGGAAAAAGATGCTGCCCAGAAAACAGGCCACGCCCACGGTAACACCATAGTTACAGGCGTCAGCGTTGTTGTTAAAGACGCATAGCAAACGCTCGCTGCCGATGTTGATGTAGCCCTCGTTCACGATGCAGCTGAACACCACCATGGAGAAAACCTGCAGGGGAAGACAAGACAAGTGAGCTGTTTTATTATTGTAACAGGTAGAAGAGAATGAACTCACACTGGTGTTTGAATGCCTTTCATTCCTCATACATACCACACACAGACACACCAGTACAAACACAGCTAATGTTCAAGTGTGTGTGCTGTGGATAGTGGTTGTTGTAAAATAGTCATCCAGTTTTTCAAGACTTCTTAAAGGGTCAGTGCACCCAAATTACAACACATTCTCCACTTGTTCTTACGGGTAGAGGCATGCAGACAGTTTCAGTTTTATTTGCAAACATTTTGAGATATCCTTGAGTAACATTGTTTCTGTGAAGCCTCACTACATTTTCAGTTTTTCAAATGTACAATAACAAAAAGAGGGCCTCAATGCTGAATGCCCTACGTTCAAGTTAGTCTAGTTGTAATTTGATAAAATGCTGATTCATTTAAGAACTATGAAGACATCACATTGGGCTTTTTGGAAATTGCTGATGGACATTTTCCACTATTTTTGTGTGGACTGATTGAGAACATAATTGGAATATTAATTGACAATGTACACAACTGTTAGTTTTAGCCCTACTTGCCATTTCGGAAACAAAAAGCGAAACATATTAACAAATACATTTGCAGAGATGAAATTATCACAATAATATTTGCCAAACAGTGAACTTTGGGTCTTTGAGCGGTTGCCCACTTGAGCAGTCGTCATTTACCTCAGTTGTATTTGGTTGATTACAGAAGTATCAGTGTCGGATGTCTCAAAGTCTCATTAAATGAAACATTGAATTGATTGAAAATAATCTATTTTATAAAACACTTTTCTTTTAGCACATTTTACAAACAATTAATCATTGAGAAAATCCTTGGCATTATTAATTGATCATGAAAACAATGGCTCTTCACAGCCCTTATCGCTACAGCAATTCATTTTAATGTCTTTTAATTATTTATTGTACTGATCTGATGCAAGTTGTTTTTTTCTTTTGCTTCGTCTTGACTTGGGTTTGCTTTTACTGATTTATTTTACTTTGTTTCATTTAAGCAGTGGCACAATGGTAATGACAAATCATGTTGAACTGAATTAAATTATGAGAAACAGAGACAGAAAGAAAGAGACGGCTTATTATGTGCTTCTAACTTGCTATGCTTCCTTTAAAACCAAATTGTTCCTTCAATGCTGTATGGTGACTCACAGCTGCACAGCATCGCACCAGAGAGACAGATAGAGAGGTGTTACATTCTGGTTAGGGGGCATTAACATCCACAGCGCTATCTAGACACAAAGAGGCTCCAGATAAATATATGGTAATCAGACGCTGGTCCTCGAGCTCCAGCCAGAAGCTGCATTTCTGAAATAATTTATATGTATTAGACCGAGCTGCACAACAGATATCTAATTCAAAGATATTGAGCCTTTTATAAAACATACATTTTTTTTTAGGAATCCCGACAAAAAAAGACACAAAGGCAAAGCGCGAGAGACACAAACAATGTGAATGGGAGAGAGACAGATGGGGGGGGGGGGGGGGGGGGGGGCAGGTAGGCCTGTCCATTGATGTCAACCCACACGTTGCAGAGGAGGCTTACTCACCCACGACATCAGTCTGAGGATGGTCCGGGGATGCGTGAAGAAGGCGACCGGATCGAAGGGGACGCTGCCGGCCTTCCTGGCGCCGTACGCTCCCGCTGGCTCCATCCTTCCGGCAATGTGCAGCCTGACGCCCGCCGAGAGAACGAGAGGAGACGGTCAGAGAGCTGCGCGGAGCGGCGGCGTCCTCCTCCAGCCTCCGTGTGAAGTCACACCGCGTCACTGGGAGCGGATCAGAGCTGCACCGCAGAATTTCAAATGTCAATTAACATTATGCTATTATGACGAGTTCTGCCTTTTTTTTTTAGATGTTAGGCGGATGAAGAGAAATATTTGGTTTTGTCCAAAAATAATGTATTAAACAAACCTATAATTTCCCTTATCAGGCTTTTGTTATAGTTTAGTGCTGAGCGATATTTTTTGATAGATGATGATACAACCATTGTTGACAAACTAACGTTTTTAACCAACAGATGTTAAGCAAAATTGTGATTAAAATAGACTCAAGTTTTTATTTTTAAACATGCAAAGAGTGTTGACCAATGGCATATCAGCAGGGCTGTAACCAGGTGATAAGCCAAAACCCCAACCCCAAAGACTCTCTTCTCTTTTTTTTACATATTATATATTCAGTTAACTGTTGAATTAAAAAAAATGTCTTTAAATTTCCACTACATGAACATTTAAATACCGTTTCAAAGCAAAGCCACACTGCAAGGAACAATTCACTCCGGTGGGAAAATAGGGAGTATTTTTATTTCATTATTTCAGGGCCTGAAAGTTATCAAATTCAAATATATAATATCTAAAATTGCTGGCTACAAGGACACCACTAGTTAGAAGGATCAGTGTTGGTTTTGGTCTATAGGATTTGGTAACTAAACCAAAAATATAGATTAACCTTTAGATTAACAATTTACTGCTTTTATGTGTTTCGTGTATTAGATGTTTTTAGTGTGTTGTTTTATATGATCATTTTAAACTTAAGTTTAGTGTCTTTGAGAATTATGAAAAGAACTATAAATATATTTTTTTATTATTATTATCAAACATTTTGATAATAGTCCTTTTTTTAGGACATTTTACAGAACACATTTGTCAGCACTCCCTAGTGGACAAACAGGGAATACTGTATCTAAAGCAGGGGTCTTCAACGTTGTTCAGGCCAAGGACCCCCAAACTGATGGAGAGATGGAGCAGGGACCCCCTACTATATACAGTATACTGTATAAAATTGTGTTTTATATTAAACTGGGCCTAGTGCCATGTATAAACATACCTTGTATGATAATCATGCATACAAGCTATTCAAATTGACGTTTTATTTTAAACATAAATGTGGAAACGAAAATGAGTGATGGCCTATTAGTGCCACTGCCATGCATAAACATAGCTGTTATCTTGCATACAATACTGAACTATTAAAATAATGGACAGATTCATGTTTTGAAAAAAAAATAAAAAATTGTCTAATCAACCAAAAATTTCGCGGACCCCATGCAGTACCTCCGTGGACCCCCTAGGGGTCGCGGACCCCCTGTTGAAGACCTCTGGTCTAAAGTACATCAAACGCATCGTTGCCATTTCTGTGCTGCAAATTTTTGTTACTTATCGGCCAACATATTAGCAAATACGGTATATATCTGAAGATAAAATCGGTCGAGCTCTATATTTTTTATTATTAGTCTACAGTTCTGTCAAGAACCTTTTTACTTGAATTAATAAAAAGTCTTGTAACCATCTGAGTTTTTAACCAAAGACATTTTATTGGATTTGATTGGACAGTTAATAACAGCTTGGTTGAGTAGATAAAACCAGATCTGTGTTTAGAGAGTACTGACTAAAAGGTATGACACACACACACTCACACACACACACACACACAGTACTCTCTTTGTTTCTGCATCAAAGCTCGTCTTTAGTTTTGTTGGCTTTTTTTGCCTCTTCAGCTTTTACAGCCTCGATGTACTTCCTCCTGTCTTCGTCCTCCTGGAGACACCAAAGAAAGACGTTTATTTTTAACATAGAGATTTAAAAAAAAGGCAGCTCGCAAACACACACACACAATCACACACACACACACACACACACACACACACACACACACACACATGCACACACACACACACACACACACACACACACACACACACACACACACACACACACACACACACACACACAATCACACAAACTTTAAAACACTGCAGTGATGTTGATGTTTGTGGGGCTATAATTTACCGTAACTCTGTATTTTTTGGCTTTCTCCATCTCTTTATCTACAAACTTCACCAGGTCCTTCACCTTCTTCTTACCAGTATAAACCACCACCTGACAGGAACACAGATATCACATACTGCCCATTATTACCTCCATATATGCCAAGTATACATATATATATATATATATATATATATATATATATATATATATATATATATATATTATATGTGTTACCCCACAGAGTGTAACACATATAATCCTTCATTTTCAGCAGTCATTTGACAATAACAATTAGGTTATTTTATGCATAAGACTCATGGGATATATTACAAAACAAACAAGATAATCATGGATATGCTCCTTACTCTTTCAGCATATAGAGCAGGGAAGAGGCAGAGTGATGGGTAGCCGCCCTGCATTGACATGTTGATGTCATTGGCTGAGGCATCGATGCGAGCGACGACCACGTCCTCTCGCTCCTTCAAGGCCTCGGCCAACTCCTCCCACAGTGGGAACAGAGCACGGGACTCCGCACTGTAGGGAAGATCTGAAATACACAGTAAGTAGTAAGAGATTTATGATTCATGATTTGAAGTGTCAATCGACACAAGTTGCAACATAAAAAGTGGGAAGCTAAGAAAGCACAAAGAAAAGTTTATGATCTCAGTCGCTAGTTTCAAGTCTTTTTCAATACAGCAGGCAAGTGATAAAAGGTAGTGTGCCAGGAAGCATGCATTTGTTGATTTGAAGGTGTAATAACATTTCGGGGCAAATTTAGTTGGTTGCATATTTAAACCTGCATTAATTTATCTTTAAAGCCACTTGGGGAAAACAAAACAAGCTAAAATCACAATAATCAGTGTTGATGAACAGTAAAGTGTCTGGAAAATCAAGATAATGAGCTGAAAGATGTTAAAATGCTCTCTGGAGTTGAGAGGAACTTAGATTACTATAACTTTAAAGCTGGAGTGAGGAACTATACTCTCCCCCTCCAATTACACAAAGCTGTGGATGCGTGCTTATGACGAATGCCTGCAGCTGAACTCGCCATGTGATTTGTGTTTGTCCCCGCCATTGATCGTTTTTTATTTTTTTTAATACTTTAATCCATAATACAAATGCCGAGTTTCTTTTTATAATCTGTAGCACCCAGACACTTTTCCTGAACACTTTTTGGGATTTTCCACCTTAGCTTCCACCATACTTCTAGCTGCTGCACCATTACTATTGTCTCTTCCCCCTTCCTGCCCTCCCCATACTTCTAGCTGCTGCACCATTACTATTGTCTCTTCCCCCTTCCTGCCCTCACCATACTTCTAGCTGCTGCACCATTACTATTGTCTCTTCCGCCTTCCTGCCCTCACCATACTTCTAGCTGCTGCACCATTACTATTGTCTCTTCCTCCTTCCTGCCCTCTGGCTGAGGTAAAACCCCAAAATTCCGAAACATCAAAGCTAACTGGGTAGCTTTGAAATAAAAAGTGCATTTACATACAGAAGAGGACAAAAACAGTCTTGTTGGGGTTGAAGCCGACTTTCTCCAGAGTCATTCCCACCAGCTCCTTCACCGGCTGTTTGTCCCATCCTTCAGGTATCGGCTCACTCTGCATCTTAGGCTGTTACATTAACACAAACAGGTTATTCATATCAGGCTGTTTCAAGCTGTTTCTCCAGTTCCTGTTATATGTGTCGCACACTGAATGAGAGCGTTACCTTAGCCTTGCCCTCTAGGTAGGACTGGCAGAATGTTTGTATGGTCTGTACATCCAGAGTGTCAGAGGGCAGGTGATAGGTCACATGGTCCGTCAGGTTGACCAGTCGGATCAGAGGAGCCTCGAAGTCCCGAACCCGGAAGTACTCCATCAGCCTGCCGTTACGAGGCTCATCCACATCCACCCACACAAACAAAATCTGAATACAAATACACATGCAAAGGTGAAGTACTCCATCGGCTTATTGTAATACGTGTCTCAGTGCTGCTGTAAGAAATAATTTGTTTGGTTTCTACCTTCAACCTGAACGCTTCTGCAGCACCATTGAAGGCAGTGTGGATCTCTTTAAAGGCAGCAGAGCTTTTGTTGACAAACAGCAGGGCGTGGTTTAACACAGGGGATGTTAATATCTGAGTGGCTGTCTGCAAGAGAGAGAATAACATAAATACATCTCCATTAACAAGAGGATGTGATTTTAGCAAACACAAACTGTCAAATTAAATATCAGCTGCGTTGATACATGCTGTCTTGCTTTGGGGAATTCAACTTTTTTTGTGGTTTTTCATAACAAGATGAATGAAGACAAAGCCACGCTATTTTATTTATGTCTACACCATAGTTCTACAGCAGTTTACATCTAGTTAGTTACACTGCTTGAATTCATGTTTAGTTGTTTTTACAGTGGATTGCAATGGGAAAAAAAACAAATCAAAGTTTTAAAACATAAAAAAGGCCAACAGAGACCTCTTTAAGTTTCTTTAAGTGTGATCTAAACACACAAAAGATTGCTGAAATATCCCAAAAGTTACCCCGCATCTATAATATGCACATTTGGCTGTTTACAATGATCCATCACAATTACATCCACCCTTCAGTCCAACAGGGAGTGAGCCTTTCATTCTGGAAACAAAGATGTCATACTACATTACTTACTTAACACTACTTATGTAATAGAAATATTTTTTAATATGAATACAAAATGAGGTATTGGACCTTCACACAAACTAACAACGACTATAGAAATGATTTAATGTATTAAAAAGGTGAAGCAACCGATTGAATTAGAGTTTGAATGCAAAAAAAACAAACTCAGAGAACATTTCCAGATTTGGAAGTAGAGCAGTTATACAGTATGTGTGTGAAAATGTACCATGCATCTAATACTCTACCTGTCCCGTGTACTCAGTGACTGGGTCCATCTGGTAGACAGTGATAAAAATTATCAGCATCTCTTTGGATGTCTGAGGCGTCATTTTGTAAGCCTGGATGAGCTTAGACTGCAGCAGACACAGACACAGACACACACACACACACAGACACACACACACACACACACACACACACACACACACACACACACACACACACACACACACACACACACACACACACACACAAACAAACACAGGTAAGAGGGCAATGAATGAATTAATATATTCTACTAGCTTTATGTGATGGTTCAATTATTTAAATCCAATCCCTTGCATCCAAAATGCAAAGGATTGAGTCAGCACTAAGAAAACACAGACACACACAAATACAGCCATCTGTCGGAGGCTTATGTTGTATTTAAAGTACCTTTTTCAACAGCAGCACAACGTCATGTGTGAGACCATATTTGGTGATAAGTTCATCGTTCTGTGTCACAGCAAAGTTGACATCAGGAAGCTCGACGGCGGCATTGTAAAACACCTGGACGTACTCGTGATTCAGCTCCTACACACACACACACACACACACACACACACACACACACACACACACACACGTAAAAGAAAAATGCAAATTGTTATTCAGATAATTGACTGAACACAAGTGAGAAGCTGTAAAATTAAACAGATGGTTTCACCTTAAAGAAGCCAACCACCATCAGCTCCTCTGAGGCCTCTGATTGGCTAAGATCAGCGATGAGGTCCGCAGCAGACCCCGCTCTCCTTCTCAGCCAGGTTAAGATGGACGCCGTGCTCTGAGGAACTTCATCACAATCCAGGAAAACCAATCATTTTCATCCTTGATATTGAAGAAATAATTTATTGATATTTTGGAAAATTTGCACATTTGCTTTCTTGCTGAGAGTTAGACGACAATAATTATTTCCCTCTCATGTCCGTGTGTTAACTATTGAGCTAAATCCAATATTAGCATAGCTTAGCATAAAGACTGGAAACAGGGGGAAACAGCTAGCATGGCTCTCTCCAAAGAAGAATACGAAGCTTACCGGTTTACATGTTATATTTCATCACGTTTAATCTGCACACGTGAATTTTACGTGCTGTAACTATTTTTTGGCAACTTGTAGCTGCGACTTCCTGGAGTCTCTGTTGGTTGTCTCACCTGACAAGACACTAGGATTAAACAAACGAGAAATTAAATGTTAATTGTTGAGAGAGTCAGGCTAGATGATTCCCGCTTGCCTTTATGCTAAGCTAAGCTAATCCTCTCCCAGTTCTGGTCGACTTACTACAGTTTTCTCCTCTGACTCTTAGCGAGTGTCAATGGCGGCGGGAGGGAGGGGCTAGCAGGGCCTTAAGCCCCCCCTTCTAGAGTGCTATACGTTTTGAGTAGTTAGACGTACCAGGACAGGTCACAGGGTTGTGTTTATCTCCAGAAAGGTACAGCCTGATCGTGGCGAGGCCGGTCACATTGAGTTCTTTCGCCAGGTCTTTCTCTTTTGCCACATCAACCACGGCCAGTCTGACCTCTGACCCCTGAAGCTCTGCAGCAGCGCCTTCGAACGCGGCTGAGATGCGATGGCCTTCTCCAGACAGAGGAGCATCTACACACAGAAAGACACACAGTAAGTACATTCATCCCAGTACTACTTTACTTACGTACTGAGCTTTTTACGTCACTGCATTATTTTGATAACTTTAGTTGCTTTCCAGATTCAGATATATTAATATGTAATAATACAAACTCAACACACAAGCGAAATTCACAAGCTAAAATTAAAACTACTAAATTAGTACTTTAAGTATATTTTAATGTTAATACTTTTGTAGCTTAGTCAAATTTGAAATGCATGATTTTTTACTTTTACTTAAATTACATTTTGGAGTTCTTCTTTGACATCTGACAATAAAAAGAATAAGTAAATAAGGATATGGTAAATTTGCTGCAATCCATAAGACACTTTTCAAACCATTAAGTAGCTCTTATGGTGTCATTGCTCACAGTCAACATATAAACGTGTAGGTCAAGAGCAAGCTGTGTGTGTCTTTGTGTGAAACTTACAGAAGTGCACCAGCAGCTGCTTATGTTTTCTCAGTGCCCTGTTGAAATTTCCTTTCTTCAGCTGTAAAACTTCATCCTCCTCCGGGGACAATTTGTCTGCTTGTCGCTTGGATTGTTTGTCAGCGGCGACATACGCACAGAGACAGAAGGCCGTCACCCCCAGCAGCAACAGCGTCTTCATGACTGTTCACCTACAGACTGATAAACTGGACACTCGAGCAATCTTGACACAAAGGTATGGTGGGAGTGGTGAAATGAAGGGCTGATATGCGTGTGTGTGCAAGTGTGTGTGTGTGTGTGTGTGTGTGTGTGTATCAGTGCTGAGGTGGTAGTTGTGAATGCTTTTGTTATCAGCCGACTAGACCCACCAGTCTGTAGCTGATTAACTTCCCTATCTGAGCCCTGCTGTATCTCTGCTATTGGCTGCCGTTCATATCAAGTATATCACTAATATCTAAATACCCTTTGCCTAACACCGTTAGCCTCACCAAGGTCAAAATGGAAGCATGCACTCACCAAACACATGCTCAAGCAAATGAAAAATTCCACAGATGTTACAAAAATAAAACACCTTGACAGCATCATCAAAGTAACCAAGACCATATTTATTTCCCTATCAACATGATAGAATGATAAATAATAACATAACAACATTTTGATTAAAAAAAGAAAGAAAAAGAATCAAACTTGGCAGGGATACTGAGTGTCACACATTACTACAACAACGACAGGGGAAGCAGGTGCTTTAATCAGTCATTGCATTGGAGTGCTTAGACTCAGCAGCACAGGCACCACAGATATCCTTCAAACACAACCCGGTCTTCACGTCAGGTCGATTTCACAGCATATATGAAGGGTTGCCCTCCAGCGAATATCAATCACACTGCTTTTGTGTTTATTCATTTTAAGAATGGCCTTTATTATATCAAGTCTATATCATTAAAGGAATAGTTTACAAGTTTAGGAAATACATCTGTATTTTTACAAGATACATGTTAAGCACAGTGTACACAACTGAAGACTTTAGTGTTTCTCAACTCATCATACATTTAAATTATAAACCTATCAATAAGAGTAAACTTTACTAATGTAAATATTGTTTACAGCAACCAAAAACTTTGTTTAGTTATTGTCTTGATCTCTTTGTATTAAAAGTTTTGTCAATCAATCTAAGTTTTTAGGTTCCAATTCTGTGCTAATATTTGACAGATTGTACCTTAAAGGCTCTGTACACCCACACAGGTGAGTTCACTCACTGCTTGATTAGACCTTCTCATGTTAATGCAGAGCTGGAATTACATCAGGTCCACTGGCACTAATAAAGTCTTATTTTAAGAGTTTTTTAAGTCAATCACCTGTGTGGGGTTGAGTTAGATGTGCAGGGCCATTAAAATAATAAATATGCAGAAAATTAAATTAGAGCATGTTCACTCAATGTGTTTTCCAAAAGGCTTTGTTTGATTTACCAAAGACAATCATGTCTGCTATTGAAGTCTGGACAAGTTTCCTTCTCCATCATTAAGGTAAACATGAATGTAAGCTTCATATACATTTGGTAAAAGACAAAGATTTTGTTCTTTTAGTATTTAAATATTCTATAGAAAATACAATTGTCCAAAAAAAACATAAACACAACTATGACTTAAATCCCTGGGTTGGACATCATCATGTTCATCATAAATGTCTTCTGTGTTGTAATGTTGTAAAGCATCCTGCACACTGGTGGCACAAATATTGCCGTATGCACACGCAAGGATGGATTCAGTATTCTTTTCCTCTTCATTTATTTACTTGTAAACCCCCACAATACATTCTTACAGAGGGTCAAAAGTGCCAAAAGCCTACCTTCCTCCTATGTATTAGAAATGTGTGTGTGCTGTGCTGTGCCTTAAAATGTCAAAAAATGTATCATAAAAGAAAGATCATATTCAAATTGAAAATTAAATATTTTTGGTATTATATTGTCACCCCCTGTAGGTTAAAAGATGGAAATTGTTTCCTTCATAGTGAAAAGCAGCAGCGGAATTTGAATTCCCGCAGATTCAAACTGTCTCAAGTTTTACAGAGATAAAATCTTCTAAAAACTTCAGCTACTCCTCTGTCCTATACCACTATGTTTAGTGTGTACTGTATATATATATATATATATATATATATATATATATATATATATATTAGATCACACACTTGTCATCATCTAAATACATTCTTGCTTCCCCGTGTAGATGGGCAGTGAGCTGTTTCCATTCCTAGCTTATGACAATATGTTATTTATTCCTGTTGTGACAGAAATATGAGTGGTATTGGGAGCCATATTAATCCTGACAGTGTCACCTTGTGTGTACGTGCAGTTTGTTTTTACACTGTGGGCAGGAATGATGTGCATCTTGTAGACCTTTCATCATCAACGGAATCAGACAGCAGCCACAGATCAACCTGAAACAAACACAAACACGCAGAGACACAACACAAGACGTTAACGCTGGTTTGGCTCTGTGATGTTAAATGCTCAAGCACGTGTGTGTGTCTTTGTCTCACCCCATCATTGCGAGAAGCACACATGTGCACCAGGCGGCACTCCCAGGCTTGTATGTGACTTTAGTGGTGACAACTCTCTGGCAGTGTGGGCAGCGTACCACAGCAGGGACGTCTCCCAGATGTGTCACAGAGACGGGAACAGGCGGCGGCTGCGTCGTCACTACTGCAGGCTGAGTTTGTCGACTGCGGGCGGACGGTGCTCCACCAACTGGTAATCAGAAGGCACAGGACGGACAGAGGAGGATGTCAGGGGCAAAGACGTAAAATGTTATTTTCATCCACACAGTTGGTTTGTGTAATTAAGATTGATAGTAAAGATGTAGCTTTAATACTTTGTGTCAGTGGATGAATTATGGTTCCATAGTTTTGTGGTGTCCCAGCAGTCGGCACAGTCAGTACAGGAAAAGGATCAGGCTGGATTCTGACTAAAAAAAAAAAAAGTATGTGTCACACCTGTATGTCAAGTTGGGGTTTTGTCCTGTCTCCACGTTTGTTTTGTGACTTCCTGTTTTATTTTGGAAATTAACTCTCCTCTCGTTTCAGGTTCCTTGCCCTTCCTCATGTGTCACCAGTCTGATTGTCTTCCCTGATTCCTGATTGTCTCCACCTGCTCCCCCACTTCCCTCATGTGTACTTATAGTCTGCGTCTCCCCTTGTCCTGTGCCAGTGTGTCATGTCCTTTTGCCTTGCACACCCGCCTCATGATATCAGCAAGACCAAGCCTGAGTATTGTCTATCCCGTTCTTGTTTCTCGTTTCTTGTTTCTAGTTTCCTCTGTAAGAGCGACCTTGTTTTGCATTTTGCCTTTTTGATCATCCAGCTCTTTGAGTAGAATCAGAGCTTTTTTATTTGTAGCATTATACCTTCCTTGCGAAGTGATTTTTGGTTTGGCTTTTGCCGTTTTTACTTTACTGCTCTTTGAGTTAAATCAGAGTTTTTAGTTCTGCTTTTGTAAGTTTGTTTTCCTGCCTCGCTAAAAGAGGTTTTGTTTCCAGGGATTTTCCTGAGCCTTTTTGTTGTAAATAAAAGATTGTCAGTTGAACCTTAACACCTGCGTCCGAGTCCTCATCAAGAGTTCCCTCCGTGACAATATGTCCACATTAAATTTGTAAAAGCATCTTTTTCCCCTCGCTCCAGATTAAGCTAAACTGTACGAAAACAACCAGACACAAACACATCAGTCTCTTCCCACAGGCCTCGCTCTGATGAACAGTTATTCAGTCATACAATGTCAATAACCCTCTAACACCAAAGACATCTACTGCTGCCGTCACACATTATATCTTTACACTTATTTTATATATGTCACTGTCAAAATAAATCCTACATGCAATATTTACAGTATATAGTCTTCTTTACAGGTGCATACTATACATTATCATACAGATCATGTAATTCCATTCAGTATTTATTTCTTTGCACTTTTTGTGCAAATTTGTATCATTTGGCTTGTGTGTAGATGTTTTATTTCTTATTTTATTGCTGTTCAATGGTGTTTTTTAAATATGTTTTATAATACTTATATATTCCCCTATTTGAATAAAATGTTTTACGCAGCTTTATCAAAACAACCTCCAGAGCGTACGAATCTTAAAACTCCAACGTTTCAGGGGTAAACGGCGCTTCACCAAAACGACGATGTAAGCCAGCCCAGGGAGGGAATATGAATATGTGTGATATCTGTGATCGCTCATTTTAATTGCGCAGCAGAGCTGTTGTCATGAATCTGCATTCATGTTGATTTTGTCAGAAGACGTCTTTCTCGACCATGAAATAATGATTTGATTAGGTGGGCTGTCCCTCCCAGTCCTCACCAGATGTTTGCTGCCAACTGAAAAGAGGGCAAAGAAGAAGAGATTTAGTCGTTTCATGTTGTTTAGGCGTTTCTCTATGGACTGACATCACTACATAAACGACATGGAGGCTAATGCGGACGCAAAACCTTTCCACACAAAAAAGTTGTTTTAAAATTGGGACAGACGGCCTGGTTACTTTGCTCAGTCTCAGCTCCTTAGAGCTCCTTTCTGCTCCCTTCTGCTCCCTTCTGCTCTCTGCAATCATCTTTCATGCTTTTTCATTTTGAGATTCATCCATCCTGCATACTGTTTTAAGAAAGATCAGTTTTCGGATGAGAGGAAATACAAATTTAGTGTGGACAGATGGCCGGGACATCGAAACAAACGATGCATTTTTCAGATTTAGTCGGCTTGGTGTGGATGAAATAAATGGGGAAAGAGAGATTTTATCTTACCTGCTTCTACATAGGTGGGAGGAGGTGTTGGGGGTGAGTGGAGGGAGACGTGGTAGTAGGAGGGAGGGAGGATGTTGAATGATGCTGTGCCCAGAGTAGGAGGGTGTAGACTGGCCTCTTCATATGGAGGGGGTTCCATCAGGAGATCATCCAGTCAAACAGGAAGCTAGTGACAGAGAGGAGAGGCGGATAATTCACATGTGGTGAACCTGATGGTGTTTACTTTAGAAAAAACCTGTAGTTACAATTGTCTTCATGAGGATGTTTTTTTACTTTAACATCATATACAATATCATGCACAATATTACTTTTCTATTTTACTTTCTATTCGGCAATGGTGTTAGTATTACTTCTTATACACGTTTTATTTTTACTCTTGTTTTGAATCTTTTGTTGTTGTATGTTACTGTTTCTATTTTAGTTGATTTTTTACTTTCTTTTACACATTATTTCTCTATTGTTCACATATGTTTATATTTATATTCTACTGTTTATTTTGTTATTCTTCTGTTGAAATCTTTGGTCAAACTCTGGCACAATAATTTCCTATAAGATAAATAAAGTTCCATCTTATCCTATCATTTTGGAAGTGTTAATTCATCTGTTAGTTAGCAGGATCTTAAAAACGATTTAAATGAAATTGGAAAACTTATGGAACAAGAGATTAAGCATTAAAGTACATTCTTAACCTTGGAAGCAGTATTTTTTTTTAAATTCCTGTGTCCTCAACTGGATTTAGAGCCGCAACCAAAAACGAATCGCTTGTTGTTTGACTAAATAAATGTAACTCATTGTCCATTTTCAGACACATCTCACAAACAGTTTTTCGCTCAGTTGTCAAAAAGATTGAATTGAGACCAGAAATAACAGCTGTCTGTGAGCCATGAAGCACCGCTGGTCACAGCATCCACTCGGAGAGAGTCAAAGTCCTAAAGGAGTCAGTGGACGACCGGAGAAAGATCATCTCCATTCACCAGGTACTGAACAAGGAGTTTAAAGTCTAGTAAGTTAAGATCATCACAAGAGATTATTTTTTTGTCGGTGTAGATTCAGATCCAGAATTTTTTTTTTAAGGATTTCATTACATTGTAGGGTGTCTTTGAACATTTTACTGCTTTCTAATGAAGCGTTGCACTCAGTTAACTGAAAGCTATCACATGTCTATCACATCATGTAGATCCGGACTCTAGTTCCAGATTTTCTACTTAGATTTTCTATTCACGTGCTCCACCAAGTGGCGGTCGCTGCCATCTATATTGAGCTCCTAACTGGCAAAAGCTGCTTCAGTCTACCAGCCCAGTGTATGCGAGGACAATGAACTAGGCAGCTCGATTCTGTTGTAGGAGTAACCGGTCTCATCTCCTCCCCCAACTGCTAAAGATTGAACAATAGAGAGAGGCAGGCTTGGGATCAGGGTGTTCACCAGTCTGAACTGGTGAGGTTCAACGTGACACACTGTGGCATTTTTGTTTAGTCAGTACAAAGACAAAGTAGACATCCTGTTCATTTTGTCTCAATTACTGAAATAAATATTGGCAATTTCATCTCCTCTTCTGGTGCCAATATTGTGTAGACTAAGTAACATTTAAAATTCAGGAACACTTTATACACAAATACAAATACTGTAAAGTAGATTCAGAGAGGACAGCAGTACCTACATGTTTGCTGTGGTGGAACTTAGATCTTTTAGTAAACGTAGTGTTATTTGTTACAAGTAGAAGTCCTGCATTCATTCGTCCATTGAAATTGCTCCAAATAAAAGGCTGAGTACACAAATCTTGCTTTAGTAAAAGTACATAGGTAATAGCATCCACTTTAGGTACCAAAAGTACTAATTATTCAGAATGGACCATTTCAAAATAATACCTATTATTTCACTGGACTATTCTGCTGTAGCTTAATCCATAATAATACATCATCAACTATTTGTTGAATCTACAAAGTGACTAGGAACTAAAGTTGTCAGATAAATGTAGTGGAGCAGAATTCAAAGAAGCATAACACTCAAGTTAAGTACCTCAATATTGTACTTAGTTACATTCCACCACTACATTAAGTATTACTACTTATTATAGTACGTCATACTATGATCTTAACACAGCCCAAAAGCTCAGTAAAACACTCAATAGTTCAAAGAACTCAATGTTACTATAGTATGAACACAGTTAATGCTGAGTCATGCGATTCCACATCGCTGCTTATCCAAAATATGCATTAATGCCAATCAGCCTCCTAAAAACAACAGTATTTTATATCTGTTGTTTCAAAAACAAACACACGTTTATTTTATATAAACGTGTGTTTGATATCCGTATCAAACACACGTCAAACCAACAGTATCAGCCGTCAAGCACACCTGCTGAATGCAGCCAAGTCATTTTAGCTCACATGGGACTTATTGTACTTATGCAAACAGAGCCAAAGCCGTGATCTGATCCAAACACGATCAGACCTGTCTCTGTCATAAACAAACAACCTGTTGACAGTCGTATGTGTCCTCTGTCGCTAATTAAACAGTGTGATGTGTGAGATGTATCAGAGCAGTGGTCTTACCTTGGATATGTGAGGAAGCTCGGCTGAATCCTGTCCCATGTTGGTGACAGTCGTGACAGCGAAGCCTGTTGAACCTGTTCTCCTCTGGAATTAGAAACATTTGACTTCCCTGAAAACCAAACCCTCTTTACTCACCTTCTTTTCCTCATATGAATCTGCAACCTCATTCTCTGGTGGCACTTTATTTATAGTACAGCAATTACCATGACATGATATAATAATTCTTGCTTAGAATATATATATTTTTTTTTTCACCAATAAATAAAATGGAATCAAAACTGGATACCTATGCAGTAATTGTTTGAAAAGCTACAAGTGAAAATAAAGAAATAACTTAATAGCTCTGTAGAAAACTTGAGTACAAACAAATGATTACCTGTGAGTCGTTGCATTTATAGCTGCTACATAGTAATCACCAAGTATTCACAGTATCTTGGTTCAAAAAAGGTGTAATGGGAATTATTTAATCTATTCTTTATGAATTCTTGTGCTAAAGACTTTTTCATTCATTCAACTTTTTTAACACGATGAAAGGCATGAAAACGTCCAGCTCTTTACTTTAACCCCCCTTATTTAGTACGACGCAGTTATAAGCTACGGAAGCCCCAAAGTCTTCCAAAAATTAAATACATTAACAAATAAATATGACATATTCACATGACTAGATTGTGTAGATTTTTACTCCGAGGTGATGATGGTTACCCATAGATGTCCAGTAGTCTCCAGTGAGAGCAACAGCTGGTGCACGTTGCTTTTGTAGTCCTCTCCTTTTCATACACCTCGTGTGTTCTTCTTGTGACGGTGCGTCTTGAGAGGACGCTCATACTGCCGTCATTCGTTGCGATCCTAAAAGTGCGTTCACACCAAACGCGACGCGAACGCACCTTGAGAGCGTTCCTCAGACCGACATCTTCCACATTACTAACCGGCCTGCAGTTTGTATCTATCCACTTCGCTGTGGCATTTGTTAGCTTGTCTTGCTTTTATCTATACTTCTCCCACACGCTGCTTCTAACGTAGTCTGCCGAAGCCTCCCTCCACCGTTTGTATTGCATTTAAAAAAAAAAACGGTGTTAATGCGCGATAAAATAATGGTCGGCGTTAATTAATTAATGCGTTAACGCGATAATTACGCGTTAAGTTGCCCAGCACTATATAAAACGTGACAGCTAAAACGTTCAGATTCAACAAAACATTCCCTTTTTTGTCATTCCCTTGTTACCATTAGATCAAATAGCATTGTCGTTGTGAGCCTGTTAGCATTCTGATGTTAGCGTTGAGCTAAAGGCACCACTGTACAGCCTCACAGAGCTGTGGACTCTTGCAGTCTCCTTAGACTGTATCTTGGTGCTCACACTCGGTAGTAACCTCATTTCTGTTTGTTTCTTCTTAATCTATGTTCCACACGATGTTCTCAGAAAATGCACGACGTCACTTAGGAATGAGAGACACAACAGTGTTTATATCTTTCAATCTCCTCTTGAACAAAGTCACTCTATTGATTTTGATTCTTTTAATCTGTTCCACTCCCCTTCCATTTGTTTCACCTTTTAATCTCATTCTTATCAGCATATTTTCCCCTCTTATTTGTTTTTCTGTTGACTTTCATGGCACAATAGAAGCTTCTGATTAATTTATCACGAAACTATCTTGTTCGTTAAACTTAATGTTTTTCATCAGTCTGAAAAGTCAGAAAGAGTCCCAGTCAAACTTAACAATGTAACAAAAACGTGTCTTGATTTTTATTTTTATTCATGACATTTAGAGAAATTAAATGTAATATTTACATACAGTCACTATTGTGTTGTAGGAAATCATGTGAAGTGTCAAGACAAACCTAAATTGAGTTTAAAAGCCATTCAAAATAGTAATGAGTAGCTACATATTGATGTTTTCAACCTGAATTCATTTTATTAAGAACAATAAACCGAAGTGACATCACAGCTCATCTTTAGATGTTGTGTTGGTCGGTACCTCTGCAGACCCAGCAGCCTCCTGAAACGAAGAAGAAGAAAATACAACGACAGACTGGTGAGTGGACTATAATAAAAGGAGAAATATATATATATATATATATATATAAGTAAAATATATAAGTATATATAAGTATAAGTATTAAAAATACAGACCTCATCATCAGTGTCGACATCTTCCTCGTCAAACTCATCTTCCTCCTCATTACTTTCAGTCTTAGGCAACACTCCTCCATCCTCCAGGAACTGAGACATGGTCTCCAGATCCCTTTTTCCAGTGTAGTCGACCACCTAACAGAGAGAAGAAGAAGAAATGGTCGAGGGCAGGATGGGAAATAAATCAAATCTTTGAGTCTGTATGCAGCGCTTGTGTAGCTGAACGTGTGTAAGTTTGAACATGTATGCTACCTCTTTGCCATCAGCTGGGAAGTATTTGAGAGTTGGGAATCCCGAAATGGTTAATGACTCCACCTCGTTGGCCGTGGCATCCATCTTGGCTATGATGATGTCATCTCTGTCGGAGTACTTTTCGCCCAGCTGTTCCCAGATGGGAGTCAGTTCCTTACAGTGTCCACACCATGGAGCATCTACACATGCACACACGCACACGCACACACACACACACACACACACACACACACACACACACACATAGTGTTGTTAGAAGAAAAAGTAGCTACACATCTGGTAACAGTTTTTAAAAAACGTGTTTCTTGTTTCAACATAAAAAACATTTTCTCAGACTTATTCTCAGTATTAATATTTATTCTCAGTATTAATATTTGTTCTCAATATTTCCTATATGATACAAAGGCAGCACGAACATGCTGGCTGTATCCAGAGTCAGTCCCCTCTTTGGACTGATTTCAGATGCAGCCAGTGTTTCTTAAGAAATGTAATTAGATGAGTGACTGAGCAAAACATCCATTCAACTCATTATTTAACTGAAAATGGCTGGAAAATGGAGAGGGGGAATTTAAAATGCACAATGGAAGAAAGATGAGTTGATTTTGCTCATTTCCATTTTAGTTTTTACAGTGCAGACTGACAGACAGATGGACTTACAGAACTCCACAAAGACGTTTTTGGTCGGGTCCAGAGCAACGGACTCAAAATTCTTTCCCACCAGGACTTTGACTGGTTCTTTATTCCAGTCCTCTGGGATCTCCTCAGACCGATAGTAGGGCTGCACCACGAGACAACAAGATTAGTTATTGGGTCTAATGCTGCAGCGTGACTGAATATCAAACTTGGGCGTGCTTGTTACCTTGGCAGTGCCGTCAGCAACATCCTGGCACAACTGTCTCAGTGAATTTATGGAGAGATCGCCGGTAGCGATGCTGAACTTCTTCCCTGTTTCCATGTCGATGAGGCGCGCTGTGGGGGCGTCTTTCTCGGACACGCCGAAGTAATTGAGCACATTAGACAACGCTGCTGCTACGTCAATCACAACGAACAGCATCTATATAACACGCACACACACACACACACACACACACACACACACACACACACACACACACACACACACACACACACACACACACACACACACACACACAGACCGACATGAAGAGGAGACAAAAAAGCAATGACAAAGAGGTTGAATTGAGATTTATGTCACTGGCTTTCTTTCAAAGACACACTCTCCTAGCCACACACACACACACACACACACACACACACACACACACACACACTTACCTTGCCCTTGAACTCCTTGGCGATGGTCCTGGATTCGTCCACCAGGGCTGTCTGACTCTCTACAGCGGAGTTGATGAACAGCAGGCTGTGCAGCTGGATGCCAGATTTGAAGATCAGCTCTGCAGTCTGAAAACACACACATACTGTATAATATAACTTCAAACATAATTTCACATTTCATTTAAAATGTCTAATAATGTGTGTGTGTGTGTGTGTGTGTGTGTGTGTGTGTGTGTGTGTGTGTGTGTGTGTGTGTGTGTGTGTGTGTGTTACCTCCTGGCTGAATGGGATGACCAGCTCCAGGCTGTTTTGCTTGATGAAGGTGGTCAGGTTTTCTGGGTTCAGAACTCCGTCTTCTGACAACGAAAAGTCCGCTCTTCCTTCGTCAAACTAGCAAACACACAAACGTTTGTTTTACAAACAGTTGCTGATTTTTCTGCTTTTCTCTGTTATATCGTTGCAAGTTCAATATCTTTGTGTTTGGATTGATAGTCAACTTGAAAGAAATACAATTATATAAATCTGT
Source organism: Cebidichthys violaceus (assembly GCF_023349555.1). Taxonomy (NCBI): domain Eukaryota; kingdom Metazoa; phylum Chordata; class Actinopteri; order Perciformes; family Stichaeidae; genus Cebidichthys; species Cebidichthys violaceus. The sequence continues at coordinate 2,548,196 of NW_027176594.1, forward strand.
CGTTTTTGCGTTTATTTGTAGTTGATTTGCCTCTCTTTGTAGTCAGTTTTGTGTCTCTTTGTAATTGTTTGATTGACTTTCCATCAGTAAAAATCACTCCAGAGGCTCTGACCCTCGGCATGTTCAGTATCCCTCCTAACATGTAACACAAACAAGTTGTTGTGCATAAACTGAAGCATGACACAGGATGAAACACAAACAAATAATATCATTTATTTCTATAGTAGTCCTGGCTATTTTCTGAAATTTCATTGACTAATTGATTAATTGAAATAATAACTGATGGATTCCTACATAATAATAATACAAAATCAATAAAGTAGTGGCAGGACTAATCTTTTTCTTTACCTTCGATAGAATGTCTAAATCTAACCCTAAACCTAACTCAAGCCATGTCAAGATTGTAAATCTAAATTCTAAAGTTTGAAAATCATTTTAAAGAAGTCAGAATCAGCAAAATATCCTCATCTTTCCATCCTTGTGAGGACATTTACTCCTCAAAAAGGAACACACTGTGTTCACTAGATGGCAGCAAAGCCAACATCGTCTCAGCTTCTTTGTATCTTGGTTCGGCCTTTCTATAGAACACTTGACTGTGCGCCTCTCAGTAAGTATCAGAACATATGCGTACCTTTTTGAAGAGCACCACTGAGTTGGCTTTAACTTCATACTTCTGGAAAACCTCTGGACTCGCTGACAGAGCAAACTCTGTGTCACCAAAATTGAAAGCAAGCTCCTTGAACACCTTGACCGCCTCACTTTCCAGTTCCTGATATAGAAACAAATCAAAATATAAATGTGAATGTAAACATAAATATTTGATCATATGATTTATTAGTAAGGATAGATAAACGTACGTCAAAGAATCCTATGACAGTGATGTTATGGGACTCGATGAACTGAGCTGCAGAGTCTGCTGAGTCGAGCACCGGAGCACCGGAACCTGCACGACGCTTCATCCACTGGATTATTCCCTCTTTTGACCTCTTACCTGGAAAACACACACACACACACAAATGAAATCACGTCATAGTCATTTCAGGTGCTTTAACACACCAAGATGTAAGATAGAAATAAAAACAAAAGGGACTGTGTAGCTGGAGCTAAAGACGGGAAACAGGTGGTAACAGCTGAACTCTGTCCACAGTTCAAAACCTGAATTTGATTCATTTTTAGTGGAAGAAACCAGGAAAACTGCCCGAATGTATGGGGCAACATACACGAGAAAATGTCTAAATTTGGCGGAAAACATGTAAAAACAAAAATTTGGAAGCCAGAGATTTCGATTGAAAGTCTGATATAAGAGAATATATGATTTTATACTGTAATTGTGGTTTTAATGGGTTTCAATGGGGACATGTTGTCCTTAAGAGTCTGGGTGTCTGTATTTTAGCTACACAGTTTATTATCGACATATTAATTAAAGGAGCAAACGTTGAACTTCCAAAAGTCGAAAAAAAAGTCCATATGTATTAACACAGCCAACATGATCTAAAAATGAAAATGTTCCAAGTGAGGCGCAATGGTTAAATGTTTAGTCCCCTAGAATAAACTTCCTCAGGTTCTACCTGTGCCATCACAATTGCTAAAATGTACAGTTGATGGGTAAACTTTCCACACTTTACACAAAGCTAGTGCTCTCCTGGGTAAAGCTTCACAGTTAACACACAAACATGGGAGTGGTCTCAATGTTGCCATCTAAACATCAAAGAAAATAAATAAATAAACTAATTTCTCCCCAAAAAATCTTTAATTAGATGTTAAAAGAAAACACAAAATTTAACTAGATGAAATAAAATACAGTTTGATCAAACATTAAAGATAAATAAAAAACGTTGATCCAATCAAATAACCTAGGGCATGTAAAATATGTTAGACAGGTACGGATGTAGACACACACACACACACACACACACACACACACACACACACACACACACACACACACACACACACACACACACACACACACACAGTTCTTCAGGGTACAGTTAATAATGACGTAGGCACATGTAGTTGTGCACCTGAGAAAATGGAAAGCAGCTTTACCAGAGTAGTCTACAGTTACTGTGTGTGTGTGTGTGTGTGTGTGTGTGTGTGTGTGTTTACCAGTGTAGTCGATGGGCTTCTGGCGGTCTCCGTTGATGAACAGTTTCAGAACAGGGAAGCCTTGGATGTCAAACTCCAGGGTCAGCTCAGGCTCCCCTGTGGCCTCCACTTTGGCCAAACGCAACGCCGATCCCTCCTCCTTCAACGTCCCAGCAACCTCAGCGTAAATAGGCTCCAGACTTTTACAGTGGCCACACCAGGGAGCATCTACACACACACACACACACACACACACACAAATATGTAGTTGATCTGTTTCTACAGCATGGAATAAATACTGAAAATCAATAATCAAAGCCGTAGACATGCAGCTACTCTGTTCTGTCTCGTTTTCTTTTTGGCGCTATCGCATGCAAAGATACACATGTAAATAATCTGCTGATAGCAACAGTGGCAGTTTGGCTCAGCCTTTATCCCCTCTACTCGTTTCCTTGTCCAGTCCTCTCCACTGGCAGTGCTGAGCTCAACTGTGGGAGAGTTGAACCAAGAGAGCATCTGGACAGGAGAGGCCACGTGTTTGCACGTTCGTAAGATAACGCCTCAGTGCTCATGAGGGCCAGAACAGATAAAATGACATTTATACTGTGATAAATACGCTATAATCAAGCTCTTAGCTATTCCTGAAGCTTTCAGTTGAATCCCATGTCCTTCTTCAGCTTCATTTGTGTTCCCAAGGATAAACCTCCATGCGTATTTTAATCAAGTTGACACCTTTTAACACAACGCTGGTCAATGACGGTCTATTTTAGCCAAACACGATGTTTGTGCTTAAAAGCATCACAAACGTAATATATATGTAACTACTTACAGAATTCAACCAGTAGATATTGATTCTCGCTGAGAGCTCTGGCAAAGTTGTTGATGTGGAGAACCATCACATTGTTCTCCTCCTCTATCTCCGTTGTTTTCTCTTTTTTTGTTGCCTCTTCGGTTTCCCCCTCCTCCTCCCCTGAAGTCTCTTCTGTCGTCTCCTTCGATGAGTCTTCTTGCGTTTCTTCTTGTTTGGGTTCTGCGTCGTTTGCCTGGGAGCAGGAGGCCCACAGCAGCAGGCCCAGCAGAGCTACGGTCCAAAGAGTGTGCGTCCTCATGTCTGCGTTTTCTCTGCCTGCTCTGGTGCCTCCTCATGTGTCACTGAAAGTTTGTACCTTTATGTGTCCAAGATGGATGTGTGTCACAATTTCACTGGCCTTCCCTCTCATCCAATCAGATGGTGCACCTGCAGGGGACTCATTCCAGTCTGAACCAATCAAATACTGCCCTGTAGATTCAGAATTGGGAAAACTGACTTTGCTCTTACTTTCTGGATTCAAGAACTCTTTCTCTCCTTCCACTTGATCTTTTTCTTAATTATTTTCTTTATTTGCGTCTTTAGCTTTCAGACCCCGATACCCGCCAGATGTTGGCATGTACAGGTGTATACTTCTTTAATGTTTCACTCCTCTCTCTGGGCCTTATCAGACCCGCATTTAACTAAAAGCATTGAGAGCACATGTGGATTTCTATCTCTCCCTACTTTACATGTCTCTTTTATCTCACTATTTCTGTTTTAAAAAAGCAAACACTTTCACCTCCCTCTTCTCTTCTCTTTACCGTTTAACAGAAAAGACAGGACTCGAAAAATCCAGACTTGAGGGCTATTTGGAAATGAGTAATGTCAGTAACTTTAAGAATTTGTAAGCAGATTCATGCTACATGTTGCCCCAGGGATGGTAATATATTTGAATCCCATTTAAAGGGTCTGTTGACCCAATTTAGCGGTTGTCTGGTTGTGCAGATTGTTTTGGTTTTGCTGAATGTGCTTAAGCTTTGAGATATCTAGCTCAACTGCCCCCGCTTCAAAACAAAGGAGGTCAAATTAATTAACTAATTAATTTGTGCTGCTCAATACAAAATGACTGTAAGAAATACTTGAAACAAGTTGATTTCAATTAATGTTTTCTACTGTCTACCCGGCTTGGCAGTGATAAAGGACCTACTGTTACAGTGTTGCACTTTGAGAGAGTTGGGGGAGTTAAGACATTAAAAGAGTAACCGGAGGCTGTGAGGGTTTCACTGCCCTCTTTCACTGCCCTTTCCGGCTGAGCCTGTTTCACCTCTGACCACACCCAGCTTAACTGGTTCTTCACAGAAATGTGCTCTGTGGAACCTGTAACCACACCCAACTGTGATGTGAGGATGTCCGAAAGTACACATGTACGTCACAGCAGCAAGGTGGGAAGTTAAAGCACTGAGGTCAGCAAAAACTAAAAAAGAATAAGGCAATTTTCATTTCCTGAAACAATTTGATTTTGCTTTAACAGCGCTGTCTGTATGACTAGAAACAACTAGAGGTAAAAAAAAAAAAGAAAACATGTATTTTGTCATTTTAGGAAACTGATCCTTTAGAACAAACATCAGATAAATGATAAGCTGCAGTGACAAGCTGCCAGAAGAAAACTGAGCACAACACGTATTGATTTGTTTCTGTTTTTTTGTTTTTTTTACTTTTTTATTAAACTTTTTTTAAAGTATCTATCAAAGTTGAAAAGGATGTGAATCAAGCTGTTGTGTTTAATGCAGCATGTGTGTGTTCTCCGTCAGTGTGTGTGTGAGCTCTGGGTTTGGATCCCAGTATGCCAGCAAGTCACTGAAGTCCAGCTGAGTGTTTTCCAGGGCGTGCGTGCTGTGATGTGGGAGCGGGTTGCAGTGCGTGTGTGTGTTAGAGTCTGTGTGTGCGCTGTCCTGTGCAGGTGTGTCACCGTGTGTGTGCGCGACGTCAGGTGTGTTGCTGAAACTGACCAGAGAGCAGCAGGGGATCGGCTCAGTCCAGAAACTGAGCGGGAGAAGCCGCTTGATCATGGGTCGGCTGCGGCCCTGACTCTGGCCCCTTTGGTTGAACAGTTCGGCTAAGGGCCCCAAACTGCTGTTGCCCTTTCCAACCCCGACTCCTTGGTCGTCAGCACAGGTCACCATGCTGTTTTCTTGCTCCTCTGGGCTTCCCGCTCTTGCAATTTTCAGCAGGTCGTCATAGTAACGCAGGCGCCCGCTGGTCGTGACAGCGGCCGAGTCGCTGTAGATGTCACAAGCTTCTTGATCACCGGAGCAGCGGCCGAAATACCGCTGGACGTCACGGCTAATGAGATCCGCAAACCTCAGCAACTGCTTGGTCACATCCAAAGCGTAGTGGGCAGGATTTAGGAAAACTTCCAAGCATTCCTCCTCTTCCTCCTGAGCTTCAGACTCTTCATCCTCCTCCTCTTCCTCCTCATCTACCTCTCTTTCTTCCTCATCTTCCCTCATCTCCGGTTTTTCCTCCAGCAGCTCCACATCTTCGTCTTCCTTGCATGGAGAGTGCTGAAAAATCAGGGGGAAGTAGGCCGGAGCCGGGGCCTGAATGAGGAAGTTTCTAATGACGCCTGCTGCCATGTTGGCTTCTCAACACTGGAGAGTCAACGACAGAAGAAAAAAAGTAATAACAATGAAAACAGTTTGTTGATAGAATAAAGACTTGAAATTGGTTAAAAAAGTTAAAGTTGTATTACCGTAGCTGCCAGGTTCAGGTGAATCTGTGTTGAAGTCCGAGGAAAGGTCTGTCCTGGGTCATTGATGGATCCACTTTTCTGTATGTGTGTTTGCATATGTGATCCTGGACCGTCAGGCTCGCCACTGTATATATACCTCAGCACGCGGCTGCAGACGTGTGTGTCTCTCGTAGGATGAGGTAGCTTCCAGAACAAATATTTGCATGCCGGATTGGCCAAACACACTTTGTTTACTTTATCACTGGGCAACCGGGGAGGGGGTCCAGGGCTAATGGATCCTCTGCTAGGAGATGATGGAGAGTCATTATACACACACACACACACACACACACACACACACACACACACACACACACAAAGATCATTGCTTTTTTCCTTCCCTGTTATCAGGCTAGTTAAAGGATAAAAGAGCGTGAAATCAAATCATATGCTGTTTTGACTTCTAAAGGGGAACACTCTGAACCCACATCAGCAGACTGAGATACAGTGCAACCTGGTCGGACGTGGCTCTCCTCAAAACACGACGCACTATAATGTTTTTTAAGTGGGAAGCATAAAGACACGACATCAAACAAGAGGCAACCACGTCAACCTTCCAAACTGCCAATCCTCGTCTTCAAAAAGAAGATTGTGTGCTCAGACCCGTGGCTATCGACTGACTTGGAAAAACTTGGAAAAGCTGTTGGAAGTGCCCTCGAGCAACAAACTGCTACGGATGAGCAGGTTAAGACTTTGCATGGCAGGGCGGGTAGCATCATTTTACTTAAACCCATTGAGCACAAATGAAGGTCAGAATAAAGCTCATAGGTTTGCATTATTTTTTATAATTGTTGTTTTTGTTACTGTCAACCATTTATGTTAATGATAGCAAAACCATACATGTGTTAACCGGCCTCAGCACAAAATCCAATTAATTCAGACTGAAAACTCTTAAAAACAGGTGACAAATATTTCATTTTATCTTTAAAAAAGGCCCAACCATTTCCTAAAACAGGTGGTCACTGTAGTTTTGAGCAAGCATGACTCAAACACGGGTACACAGTGCATTTGTTGGGGACTACTTTCAGCCGTGGAATAATACACATTTGCCGCTCCGGTGAGTTTTTACAGAAGCAGGACGGTGTGTGTGAGATCGACACAAAATAACAGTGCCTGTGTTTTTCATAATGAAGGAACATGTCACTCATCACAACAGTGTGGCTCATTGCTGTGCTTTTAGTTTTAGTTGTTGGGGAATAATAGAGATCTATGGCCCAGAGGAATAAGTTCTATCAGGCTTACACACACAAAGCTTAATATTAATACTTTTTTTTTGCTGAGAATTTGAAAAATAAAGAATGTCACCTTTATCATTTCAGAGTCGTACATGATAACAGGATTTCCCAAAAACATGACACGGTTTTGCCTTATAGTCATAGCTTCAAAATCTTGTCATTTCAGGACAGCTTTATAATATTTCCAAAGGACAAGGACAATTTATTTATTACCAACTAGCTGGGAAGGTGTTCACATTTTCAATATATTCTATTTTTTGGATATGTTTTGGGTGTATATTACAAGAAAAAATTACACACTAAACTTTCCAATAATTAATAAATATTACCTTTTATTTTAACAAGTAAAATGAAGTATAGTGGATTCAGATTCAAACTTGAATTTGACCTGCCAAATATTTGTAATGTTGCTTTTAGGAGATAGTCACGCTGGTTTACTTTATATATACAGTATGTATATATATATATATGTATATAACACAGAATAAAGCAAAGTTAGTGTGTTACTGTATGTTTAACATGTAAGTGTATACATGCACTTTTATACAGTCATGAAAGCAATGATTTGATGATTTTAAGTCTCGCCGATTGAGTCCTGCACTTTATCAGCTTTCACCAACCTTCACAGACATCTGTAACTCTGTAAATATGTGCATGTGCTTCTGTTTATATGTGCATGTTGAGCATTAATGTGTGTTTGTGTTTGTGTGTGTGTTATCAGGACACCCTGACTCCCTTGGCCTGCCTGTCATCAGTATCCAGGCTTCTGTGTTGATTTTAGGACTAAAGATCAATAGCGGCAATATGTCAGCTCTCAAGAGCCTGACAATGAATTACACACGCTTTTAGGCACACAAGCACATGGACACACACATGAACACACAGACACACACACACACACACACACACACACACACACACACACAGACACGTGCAAAATGAAATTCATCATATAAATGTGAGTTTATAGAAAAAATATTCCAGCTACAATCATTAAGCAACATTTTGAAATAATATACTGTAAATTTGTGTATATATAGTTCATGATATATAGTTCCTCTGACATGATGAGTAATGTATACTTGCAGAATAAATTCAGTTTGTGACATTATAATTTAATCTAACTTTTCATGTCAACCCTTTTTGGTTAACTGCTGTCACACAAATTGTATACGTCATCAAAACGTTCATACGTAAATACATCATTTCACACTATAGGTACTTTGTTCAAGGGCTTCCTGATGTGAACTCACTTTCTGCTTAGTAATTGTAGATAAAACATGAACTCTCCCCAGTTACAGCATAGTAAGGCTTGTGCAGCTGTAAAGCAATCAGAGGGATAGGCAAGATGTAGCTTATCCCTCTGGTGTTAAACAGGATAAATATACCCAGAACTTTGTACACACCAACTTACACCCCGACACACTCCCTATGTCACGGTGTGCATAAATGTAGCACTTCAAAGGCTAGAGGGAATCGCTAGGAGTTCCTCACAAAAGCTAATTGACACAACAAATTAAAAGTACAGAAATGTCATTTTTAGGAGGCAGGGTTAGGGAGCAGTACGCATTGGGAAAACCAGGACGGGATAATGAGTTGAAAGAATAAATGGATGGCTACAACAGATATTGAGCAGGCCCACTTTATTACCAAAGACATATTATTGACATTCATCCAACTGAAATTGAAATGTGACGGTTGTGGTGGGAAAAAATCCTATACCCGCTTTGCGTGAGTCTTTTCATGCTGAAATACATAAGACCAAAAACCAGGTTGTCTTTTAAGTATTTATTCTCTGCGCAGAGAAGGTTCAATCATCACAACAGAGTGCGTTCAGTCTCAGTGAGGAAGAAGAACCAAGAAAAAAGTGAACAAGCTTTCTTTATACAGAATGAGCAAAGGTGGGGGCCGATGGCCGACGTTACAGACATCTCGGTCTCAGACTTTTGGTCTCAGACTGATGGGAACAACAAGTGAAAACAAATGACCAGCAACCAAAACAAGCAGCCCAACGGCTTTGGCATGGAACATTCTCATACAACACAGTTAGTTATCTATGTGAACAGGCAAGAGAGAATACTTCTCTCCCACAACAAAGACACAGTGGTGCAGTTCAACAAAGTTCAGAGCAGAAGTACTTATGCATGCATACAATATACTAATATACTCAATAGAAATATATACTAAGTGGAAACATATACTAAGTAAAAAAAAAAAAAAAAAAAAAAAAAAAAAAAAAAATATATATATATATATATATATATATATATATATATATATATATATATATATATATATATATATATATATATATACACACACACTACGTAAAAAATACCATTACACGGTTCTTAAAAGTTACAGATAAAAAAAGAAGAATAAAAAAAGCTGCAAAGTAAAACTCTGAAATTAAAAGTCCACATTGTCAAACCGTAAGCAGTTCCCATTATCAGGTCGTTTAATAGCCGTTTTCAAGGTTTGCCAGAACCTGGGGATCTGGTCGTCATCATCAGGCCACTCCAGGTACGTCCGAGAGTTCATGACTCTCCGCAGCTTGCAGAACTTTTTGGGGATGGTGTCTTTGTCAATGGGCTCCAACAGAATCAGCACAACTGTGTCGTCGTTTTGGTCAAACACTCTAAAATGGGTGTAATCCAGCTCATACTTGCACCATTCACTGTTGACAAAATGCTGAGAAAGGACAAACAGAGTTCTGTGACTCTTATCTATGGCGTCCATGATGTTGTCCAAGATCCAGCCTCCGGGAACAAAGTCTCTCTTGTGGAGGCAGAGCCGGAGAGGAGGCTCGGTCTGCTCCAGCTCCGGGACCAGATGTGCCTCCACCCAACCAGAGTCCATTTCACTGTAGGACACAAAGGCGTCGTACTCGAGCTCTCCCTTTTTTAACTTTGGCTTTCTCTTGGCCCTCAGCCAGTACCAACTCATCTTCAAATACCACACAACGCTGAATTTGTAACACAAACCTGCGACGAGCAGAAACACCACCAGGATGCCTGAGCAGAGCAAAGAAAACGCTAAAGCTGTGTGGCATTCAAACACTGACAACCTCGCTTCTGCCGCACTCTTTCCTCTCACGGCGTCAGGAGAGTCACAGACGTACGACTTGGAATCATCTCCAAATGTGACACGAGAACTCGTCGATTGACTCGTCATGAACGCTACAAAGTCACATGAACAGACGTACTTGTTAGCACCAGCCTCCAGACTCTTCAGATCATTATAACGATTCAGACTTGTGCCGCTGAACGTCTGTAAGTTGTTGTTTCGAATGGAGAGAAACGTCAGACGAGGGTATAAAACCCCTTCTGGCAACCTACCAATCTTGTTGCCAGAGATGTATAACTCTGTGAGAAAAGGTAGGTTGATGTTGAACACGGTCAAGTCATTGTCTGATAGATCGAGGACTCTTAAACTCACCGGCAAACAAGCGGTTACGTTGAGTAAATGTGTTGATGAAAGGTTTAGGAACTGGAGACTTGGCGGCCAGTAACAAGTCTCAGGCATACTATGAAACACATTTCCACTCATGTCGATGTTTTTAAGCTTATTTAGTTTGGTGAAGAGCTGGCTGTTGATCGACTGAAGGTGATTCCTGCTGACGTTGATGGTTTGCAGACTCCAAAGACCACCGTTACCATTGCACATCATTTCGCTGAAGAGCAGATCACTAAGCAAGTTGTCACTGATGTCCGTATACTCCAGATTTGACAAACCAGCAGAGTACACACAAGGCCAGAGGAAAAACGTGCAGTTTATCAGAGACACTCTTCGCACCATGCCCACCAGAGATCCCACCACAAGGAGGGCTGGGAAGTTGTAAAACTGAGAGACAGCAACATTTTTGAAGACAACTTCCTCCAAACGGTTCATGTGTAGGAGATTTTGAATGCTATCCAAAGGACCTAGGAGAAGTTTAGTATCTAGGAGTTCAGTATCTACAAGTGCCAACCTAGTCAAATTAGAGTCCGACATAATATGCAGAAATGCCAAGGTAGCCGGAACGGTCATAGTAACATTTTTGAAAATAACATTTGTAGTTCCGCCGCGGTGGGCCACTTTGAATGGGAGGATTTGATCCTCTTCAGAGAACTGTGTGTCAGTGAATGTCAGGGTTGTGTTTTGGTGTACGACATCAGACAGTATAGCTTCTACGAGCGCTCGATTTCTCGAAAACGGACCATTCAGACCAAGTGTGACAAATTTGAGTGGCCCAATTTGTCCTAAACTTCCTTCTGCGTAATACCGCAGATTCTTTCCATCAAAAACAACCTCTTCGAGAGCACTGAGGCCAGAGAAGTCACTTTTTCGGACAGATTGTAGGTCAGGTCCTCCAAAAAGTAGGGTCTTTAATTTCTTCAGTGGCTGGAAAACGTTGCCTTGACCCAACATTTTATATTTGTTCCCCAAAAGATTCAAGTGGTGAAGAGAAAAAAGCTTTTCAAACCATCCAGCAGACAATGTTTCCAGTCTGTTAAAGGACAAGTCCAACTTCTCCAAATTAGTCAGCGGGAAAAATGCTTCGTCGTGGATCTTTTGGATTCCGTTGTTATTCACGATCAAAGACTGCAGACGGGAAAATGCAACAAAGTCATTTTTGCTTATCGTCACCAGTCCGTTGAATGAGAGATCAAGTTCAGTGATGAGCTTTGAAGGAGCCTCAGGGACTGTCCTCAGGTTTTGTCCCGAGCAGTTACAGGATGTTTGCTCACAGCTGTGACACTGTGCTCTGGAGAGTGAGAAGCTTTGATGCATCAGCAGCAGGACGAATGGGAGAAATGTCAGGATCCTCATCTTGAGTCCCCATGAAACACAAAAGAAAAGAAACCCAACCATCAGGCCTTTCCTTGCATACTGTTGTCCAACACAATCTTAGAATACAAACTACGATTGTTGACTGTGGCTAGAACTGACAAACTGTTCACATGGTCATATCTATCAAACGGCCCCTCCATCATCTGAGGTACATATTACATAAAACATCTAATCAATGAGTTTCTTCCAAAAGGCATTTTTGGAAAATAAAAACAGAGAAAAGCCATATTTTAGTGGGGAAAAACAGTTGCATTCATTAAACTTTAGGTGTTTTTCACAGCAGACACTTTGACCTGTCATAGTAGGAAAAACACAGGCGCTACCAATTATTAATGATGGCTCTGTGTCCCAGTAAGCCTCGACAGTGTGACAGTGAGCCGACATGCACAACACCAGGACCCTAAATAGAATTCAGCAATCATTACTTATATTATGCACACCTGTGCTTTTCTTACTGTGGCATTTCAAAACGTCTTCCAGGAAAAAGACCAATTATTGAGTGTGACTGAAGTTGTTATATGGTTTTTTGGTGTTTAAGGGATACCGACATGGTCAACTATATTGACAGAATTTAAATTGAATTTTTTTTTTTCTTTCAATGAAGGATATTCATCTATTATATAGTACTTGTTGCTCAAATAACAAAAGACTCAGGCAGGTTCTTTGAATGACTATTTAACTCACATATAATTCTCAATTTTTAAAAGCCATTACAGTTCATCACCTATTCAATAAGTATATTATTACTCCAGCAGCACACTCCATAAAACATGATATTGGATTGAAAATGAAGAGAAAATACCTTGAGTCTTGGCGTGCCACAGCTGAAATCGCTTCTCCCTCTTCACCAGGGCATGGCAGAAAGATACATTCACTTATTTAAATGTTCTTTCACTTCTCTAGTCTGCTAAACACTTCCCACATCTCAAAATACATTCTGCCACATTCAGAAATACAGCTACAGTAATTCTGGGAACTCGTATCTTTTATATGAACTAAATATTTGTCAAAACGCTTGGCGAAAATAATGAAAACAATGTAAACGCTATTGTATTGAGGCCGAGAGAGAAATAGTACCCGCCTCACTAGATGCATCACGTTAGACTCTTAGCTGTCTGTAGTTGTGAATGTGAATTTGTCCATTTATCTGTTTTAGGACCGGTGACCTGTCCAGAGGGTACCACACCCCTCGTCCAATGACCGCTGGGAAAAGCTGCAGCAACCCTCGACTCTGCACAGGGACAATAATTCTAACGCGTCGGCTGATGGATGTACACGGTATTAAGACACTATGGATGAAACTCGCTCTCGCCGATCGGATTGGTACGAGCATTTTCCCAAGCAAACGCCATTTTTTTTGTTAACAGGGCCTAAGATGGGTGATGTCCGTCAGTCCAGAACGAGACAAAGTGTCTGAACCACTTTCCTTGAAACAAACACTTGTTTGCAAAAATGTATCTGGACAAACTGGCTGGACAAACAGCCAGTTTAGTATGGAATTTGCTGTTGATATTCCCCTGAGGATAAATTATAGGACTAATACAAATGTTACATTTAAAGGGAACTCCAGTCATCCATTTCACACATCAAGATCATTTTTTGATGTAATGAATGTAGTTTAAAAGACACGGCATTTCACCAGGCAGAGAGACGGTTCTGAGCAACATTATTGAAAATCTTGGTTTGAGTCTGTGCTTTTTGGTTTTGATTTTCTTATTTCCTATTTAGTTTTACATACATACACACAAGCAGTGGTGGACTATAATTACCACCTTTCTGTTGTACCAGTCAAGTTGCAGCTGCACGGCGGTCCAAAATGTCCTCACTTTGCGTGAAATTGTCATTATGAGCATATGAATTATTGAGTTCTGGCCCAAAAAAAATGTGTTTTGTGAGGTCACAGTGACCTCATCATTCAGTCCAAGTGGACGTTTGTGCCACATTTGAAGACATTCGTTCATCTGTAATAACGCGTTCCTGAGAATGAGACAGACAGATAAGACTACCAGAAGACATGAAGCCTTCAACGCGTGACAGGAAGGGCACTGGCTGCATGCGGAGGGGCACCAACCAGCGAGCAGAAAGTTTTCTAGCATGTAAGGCAGCCTACGGCACTACGTCACGTTTTCTCCACTGGAAGGACAAGGGGGCGAGATTTAAGCCCGTTTTCTGTGGAAAATAAAGCAGAGGATGAAACTAAGATGATGACGCATTCATGGACTTGTGGGCTCTGACAAGTGATTGAAATTATCAAAGAGGGTAGCTAAGAAAAGAAAAACAGAGACGTCGATAGACGGATAAAGTTAAATACTACATTAACGTAATTAAAGAAAACCTGTTGAAGTACAAAACCTTTTTTTTTATTTTCTATGATCAAAACTGCAAAACATCTAGAAAAATATACAACAAATGTTTAACCTTTCACAACATTTAACATTTGAAAATGGGAACATAAAAGAGAAGGAATATTCACATTTTCCCCATTAATGATAAAAGAACATTCATTTTTATTTCCTTTCTTTTACATATCAATGTTTTTATATGTTTGCAATTATCGTAATGGTCTGCCGCTTGTGTTATTTTTAAATTTTAAACATCTCCACAGTAGCCAGAGTCGTTGGAGAGTTGTGAGTTGGAGCTGCGGTTGGAGGAAGAGTTCCATATGTCCAGGTTCATGTGGGGGCCGAAGGGGTTGAAGCTGGAGTACTGGATCGGTGCGCACGTCGCCTCCGGCTCCCGGGTAAAGGGAGAATGAGGCGGGGTGACGGGGGACACGGGGGACATCGGGGCCGATCGCTCGGGTTGGAAGTGGCTCTGGTGGCTCTGGTAGGGCTCGCTCTGAGGCGTCCAGATGGAGCCAAACAGACTGGACATGGGGGAGAGGCTGCGGGTCCCCGAGAAGTATGGCTGTGGAGGGCGGAGAGAGAGACAGAGACAGAGACAGAGAGAGAGAGAGAGAGAGAGAGAGAGAGAGAGAGAGAGAGAGAGAGATGATGTTAGCTGTTCAACCACTTGTTTCCCCTCATATTTGACGCTGCCTTGTGTGCTGTCCAAAGCTGTATCCCAGTATCGGACATCCGGGACACGTTCTGACCTTACCCGTCACTGGGCTCCGCTACCGTCGGGCCACTTGGCCGTCTGTTCCCTGCAGTGATGACCTGGCTGTCGTTGCTCTGCTTTTCATTAGCGTCTCTCCTTTTCAGCTAAAATAAAAATGACCTTCCAGCTCTAGTTTCTCTCAATCCTCAGCAAAAACGGAAAAGGGTAATCTCTTCAGGAGTCGTAGTGACTAGTGGTTCACGGCAACGTCGCCCGTTTGATTCTGGAGCTTTGGTTTCCTGTCTGTTTCTACGCTTTCTAACATGCGCGAACACAGAAATGTGTCTTTGTGGTAAAGATCATAGTTTAGTTTGAGGTGTGTTTTTAATCACGCAGTTGTACTACAATTATTACTTCATGGTATTAGGATTCAGCCCGACAGACATTGGAATTTTGAGACCAGTATTTGAGAGTAAAAAATTCAAACATATAACGATGAATGTATTTTTTTTTGATCGGACATCAGCTACCTTTTATTTAACACAATCCAGCATCCCTCAATTTTGGTTGAAGTGATTTGTTTTCCCGAAGCAGTACTACAGAAATAGCAATTCAAATGCAACAAAAATATATTAGAATAAAATAAAAATAATCAAAAAGGAACATTTTCTGCTTACAGGACATTTGTGTGCTGCAATTTATTTTTGCTTAAGTGCACATGATACTGAGCGTGTATTTTTAAACAAAAAGGAGAAACAGCAAATTAAAGAGAAGTTTATGGAAACCCACTTTCGGTAAGACCGAGTCTATTAAACCGGACAATTTTGTTCATCATTTCTGCTCCGACAAGTAGAGCAGAAATGATGAACGCATAAGAGGAAATGACTTCCTTCTAAGTCACAACAGAGAGGCCACGTTCGTCTTTACGGTGTGTGTGTGTGTGTGTGTGTGTGTGTGTGTTGCTGTTCAAAATGATGAAAACATCCAGTTTTACATTAAATCACGTGAATCACAGGTGCTCTGGTGCTCAATAAATCACAGGACTCAGGCAGCAGTCTGCTCCCTGATTGGCCTGCTTCATGTTGCACACAGCTTTAAAGGAACACCAGTGTAACTTTTAAAGATTGTTATTTCACACAGTGTTTACATCACGATTTTAACCGTCATTTTAAGTAAACCCACTGCAAGGATTTATTTCATTACACAACTTTAACCACATCCTGTACATCTTTATTGAAGTGAAACTGTGCATCGCTGCGTGAAATTAACTTCCCGTTTCTTGCATTATTTATTATGACAATTATGGATATTGATGGCCTTGCTGATAGAGGCCCTGTTGTTCACGACATGCAGCCTGTAAGACCAGCAAAAGTAGTTTGACCTGCATCACAACATACTCGAGCTGCAAAGAAGCTTTAGAGTGCACACAGGCAGGGACACGTCTCATTTCATTCTGCCTGAATCAAATGATTATTACAGTTTTCCTTTTTTTTTTGTCAGCGCATTTGATTTATTGCTTGCTGTCAGGATGTAAAGAGAATTTCAACAAATTGATCGACAGAAAATAGATCTGCAATTATTTGAGAAATCAGTAATACTTTTATCCTTATCAAAAATGCCAAACATTTGGTGGTTTCAACATCTCAAATGTGAGGATTTGAAGATTTTCTGAGTTAATGATGATAGTAAACTGAACATTTGAAAAAGAGAGAAGCTTGTATTTTCGAGGGCTGAGTGCTAAATCTATACTACAAACCCGTTATTTTGAACTGAATATCTTTAGATTCTGAACTGTTGAACAAAACAAGATATTTGACTATGATTATTAATATCCAGCTGCAGCAGGAGAGCAGCCAGACCACTTGGTCCGGATCAACCCATTTGAGTTTAGTGCTGTGCCTCCTCACCTTGCTGCCCACACAGGCTGCTGTGTCCCAGGTTGAGGTCGATTCCTGCGGCTGCTCCTCACTCCAGCTGGTCTGATTGCTGTGTGCATTCTGGGCCTCCTGACTGGGAAAACCACTCTGAAATGTTCCATTACCTGCGGGATGATTAGAACAAACACAAGCTTGTCAATGCTTGATCCAGTAACTAAGTAAATACGTTTTCATTCTACGTCGTCACATATAAATACAGTACAGAGTGAGATAGGACTATATAACTGGATTACGGTATAAAAAACACTCCAGGGCATGAGTTTGTACCTATGTAGTTGCTTTCCTCACAGTAGGTGTAGGGACCGTTGCAATGGTTGTTGGCACTAGTCCAAGTAAACCTGCGGGGGAAACAAGGAAACATTTGATCCAGCAGTTTTAACAGACAGATAAAACTGAAACACCGAAACACAAGGACACATTACTGCAGCACTAGATACACAGTATCTTACTAAAAAAGCTATTTTAAGCAGTTGGTGAAGTGAAGTGGCATAATAAGTCATTTTCAGATGACTGCACACATTTACCACAGCAGCCACCATTTGTATTTAGCGGATTCATTTTGCCACAAAAAAAGAGGAACATTGTTCTGCCCAGTTTTTGAACACTAACCCATTCTCCTCCTACGATTAGATTAGATTCTCCTTTGTTGTCACTGCAGAGAAATAGTTATAATCCTATAAATATCGTAATACTAACGAAAACCAGAATTCTTCCGATACAAAAATCTTGTCCCGTTGCCTCCAAATGCTGCATTGAACTGCAGAAATCTGTTTAGTAAGACAATATAAACAGAATACACAGCTGCAAGTATGATAGGAATACGGTGTATACACTATAGGTCAGATATACAGACATATGATTGACACAAAAAGTGAACAGTTAGTGTATTAAACAACGTTGGTGTGACTAACAATTTCCTATATTCATATCTAGCAGACACAACAGCATTAGTATTCATGCACGCAGGCAGGAGTCATGTTTCTGTCCAGTGTTCACTCTCTTATTAGCTTGTTTCAGTCTCCACCCCCTTCAAAGAAAATATCTGACCTTTCAGATTATTTAATGTCCAACTTTCTTCTGTTCCGTTATGAACATGCATGTCTGCAGTTTGGTGATGAATTTCTCATTAAAAGTGACTCTTTTCACCAAAATAATCAAAATTGTTATTTTTAGAATTTGAACAAACACTGACCCATTGTATGACGCGGTGGTTGCTGGCTGAGGTACGTAGGGCAGCGCTTCGGTGGTGTTGTATCTGAACTCGTTGGTGAGGGGGATGGATGGAGCCGACCACGTCTCTTCAGGCAAATACTGACCTGTCAGGTCTGAGGAAGCAAACAACAACCTCTCTTTAGAAATCAGACAGACGTAATGCACTAATCAGACTTGTTGAAGGCGTAGACAGGTGTTTATTTTAGAACACATGTATTCAGTATGAATGTCTTTACCCATGTTCCGTTCTACTCCTGCAGCAACAGCAGCAAAACTTGGGGCAAAGCTGGACGCGGTGGGATCGGGGCTTTGGCACGTTTCTTTACGGTACAAACTGTTCATGCTAAACAGGAAAAAGGCAAAAGTTACAAGTTGAACAGATGAAACGTTCTCTTCAAACAATACTCATTTTAATCTGACATTCTTCATTAGTAGCCTGCCCATGATGCAAAGTGGATACAAAGAAAGGTCAGGTTTTACTCTTTTATGCACCATCTTTTGTAAAATCTAACACTGACACCATTTTGTGGAAATAGAAACACTAATAGAACAGAATGAATAAACAGTTGTGTAAAATATGACTGTATTTTTGGAATAATTTTAGAGCATATGTTTTTATTGACCCAATTTTCATTTAAAATAAATTTAAATCACACTCCAGTATGATAAACTATTATCAATCTTTTGCTGACAAATGCTAAGATAAGAGCATATTATTAGAGCCAGTTCTTGTGTCCAGTGGAGTGTGTCTCTGTGTGTGTGTGTGTGTGTGTGTGTGTGTGTGTGTGTGTGTGTGTGTATTTGCTGAGGTACCTGAGAGCCTTGTAGTTTGTATTCACGGTCTGGTAGCAGTCTCTCTCTACTGGGTAGACGCCGTACTGCATGGAGTCCCCTGTAAAAAAGCAAAAATCTGTTTGCACCAATGTCAAAATACTGTAGTTGACCGTTCTCACCTGTGACAAAAATACAGCTACAGTCTGTTAACCATGATGATTATGTGTCATGAGTATGTGTAAGGGCTTTATTTAACTTAACAGTATAGAAACAGTTCTGGTTTTCCTAGATAACTAGTGATCAAGCGTCCCTTACTTTTTCTGGATGAGGTAGTGCAGGCGTGTGTTCGGGCATTGGGGTCTTTGTCTCCCTCTATGCTGCTGGCGCTGCTCCAGCTGCCCCAGCTTCCTCTGCTGGCCCGCACACTGCCTGACGAGCTGCCGGAGTCCGAGCCCGACTCACACACTCCACCACCACCACCACCACGCCGCTCTGTGGCACACTTCCGGCGAGTACGAACAGGACACACACCTGCCGGACATCAACACGGCCAGTTAGATTAAAATCAAGTGCTCGGATGTTAGTAAAGCTGCAGAGAAGTGTGCGACAGGTCAGGAGTATGCCCACCGTTCTGTTTGTGGGGGCTCTCAACACTCAGTCCAGGCTTTGGTGCTTCAGACTTGGAGCCGTTGCAGCAGCGGTTCCTGTTGCGGGGTCCACTGAGGTTACGGTCCCCTGTTTTCCAATCAGGTTCTTTCTCCCTTTCAGGTATCACTACCACATTGTGCTCAGGAGCACTAGGGCAGTAATCAGACAGAAACAATTATAAACACATCGTATCTCACTGGTTGGTGCTTATTACAGTGTTGGTTTCACTACAGATCAATGCTCTTTTCTCACTTTTTAAACAATACAGAACAAAGACCAGAAATTTTAAGGTATTTTACTCTGGAGTAACAGAATAAATATGAATTGATTCATGGATGAAAGTATAGGTAAAGTGAGGTCTACCTGGAGACATTTTCTGTCTTCCTGCGACTCCTCTTTCCCTTATTATTTCCTGATGCAGTGCCAGTCTCTGCGTTCTGTGTTTTCTTTTTCTGGCCTTTGCTATCTTCTCTCAGCTGGAGACAGAAGAACATTAAGTAAAGATGGTCATTTTTTTTAATGAGAAGTCATTAGGATTGTAAGCTTTGCAAAAGACATCAAATCTAAAGGAATACAGGCACAGTACATTTCAGCACCTTCCTTACCTCCATCTCAGATCTGTCCCTTTTCTCAGAGCCGATCTTCTCTGCAGAGTGCTCAGTGCAGCTCTTCTCTACAGGACTGCACAGTAACAGGCCTGGTCTAGGTCCTGGACCCACTATGATGTTATCTGGGAAACAAGCAGATATTTCCATGGGAAACATAACTGCTGCTGGCACTCTATCTTCTACAATGCTTATGGGGTCTTCCTTAAAGTCTGCGGATGTCTTTTTATCCAGCACACTGATGAAAGCTGGTTCGTTGTTGTTGTTGCAGATGTCAGGGTCTGGGGTCAGAGGAGGATCCGGTGTGAGGTCTTCATGGTCTTCATCCATCATCATAGCATCGGGCACTGCTGTGGACAAGCTTGCCTTGTATTTGGTGTAATAGAGTGAAACCTTGTGTTTCTTTTGTGGTTGGGACAGGGTGGTTAAGGAGCCCCTCTTTGAGGAGGATTGAGGACGAGGGGTGGGGATGTTGGCCAAAGCTGGAGAGCCACGCCCTTTACCTTTGTCTGAGGTGTGACAGATGTCCACATAGCTCTTACAACTGCCCTTTGCTTTACTGCACAAACAAGACACAAAAATTGCAAATTTAAGTTGTTTAATCCACTTGCAATAGTTGTCTTTAAGCAAATAGTTTAAGTCTCACAATGGGCCCAATACTACTGAAAAACATTGGACTTACTTCACTCCATTGGGTGCCATATTATTGACTGGACCGTTATCCCGCGACAGGACAGAGTTGTGGTTGCTCCTGATGGTGGGTGTGGAAAACTCACTCAGGATATACTGGGCCTGATGGAAGGCCATCAGACACACACCAAACAGGGAGAAGCTGAAACACAAACGGACACAACAGACAATAAGTTAGAACTCCGATACATACCCAAAGACCTGTGGTGTCTCAATATTACATATTGCATAATTGTTGCATACTCTTATAATCTGAAATTCTCAACGTTTGCAAGGTGGCAATTCCAGCAGGTACTAACCATGTGAAGATGAGGGTGATCATCCAGAAAGTTTCCTCCCAGCTGGGACCAGGAACCACCTGAGCGCAGAGCGGCAACATGTGGTGGGGCAGCGTCACGTTGAGGGTGAAAGGGAAAGAGGTGCCGCGTGATGTCACCAGCGTGAGGTCCCGGATCACCCAGGATGAGGTGAAGTCTGGGGTGAAGCTGAGGACACAGACAGGTAGAGAGAGAGTGAGAGACAAAGAAACAGACATAAAAAAGAGACATAACAACAAGATATAGAGGAAGAGGAAGGTATAATGAGGACATTTTGCACAAACAAGTAAAAGAGGAAGAGAGAAAGCGGAAAGAGATGTGGGGACTGCCCATGGTTGAATTATATATAATACTAACATACAGCCACAGATAAACAGCTTTTTTTCCATTTTATATATATATATAGCAATAAAGAAGTTAACTAACATTATTCAAACACTAAGTGGCAACCGTAAAAATGTGATATAAACCTTGGAGCAGGCTAAAGTTCCACTTACGCGATGGTGATCTCAGAGGAGGTGTTGTGGTCCAGGCTGAAGGGGCGACACTGCAAGACCTCAAAGCCGAATCCCTGACACTTATAGCCATTAATATTCATCGACATGACCGTCAGGGGAAGCTCTCCTGCATTCTCCACCCGGAAACTCTTTCTGATGGCGAAAAGCGGCTTGTTGGTGCGCAGGCCTGGGAGAGACGAGCAGGAACGTTTTACTTTTGTTTGTTTGATTGCCTTATCTTTCTGTTAAAAGTTAACATGTACCAACGTAGTTTATTACTTAACAAGTCATGTAGTGATATTAAGTTTAAACATTAATCTCACCATCGCTACATTCCATTAGAGTAGATTGAGGAACATTGAAGCGCAGAGAGGCTCCTGGGCCGGGCAGTTTGCCTCCAATTCTTAGCAGCTCTTTGGCCCCGTGGCCCTGCACCGTCATCATGTCAAACACCGTCAGGTTGTTCCTGTGACACGGTTAAAAAGACAAACAAAGACCGTGGTTCACAGAACATTGCGCTCGATATGCTTGATAAAAACATACGTCAGTGACAAAATGAAGTGTTCCAGTTATCACAAAAAGCCCAAATGATTTTCCAACATATATTCAATATTTTTTTGGACTTTTATCCTCTATTGCAATAACAAAATAAATAATTCATATATCTAGCATAATGAATTAATGCAACACACTCTGCAGTGTGCTTAAGCAGTAGAAGCAGATGCATGGAAATTGGTGGGCGACAGACCTTTTTCAAGGACGGCATTTTGACATGTTTATCACAGTGAGAAAACCACAGGTGTAAACAATCAAAATGAATGATGGTCATTCCTTTACAAATCCCATTTAGCTGATTTGGTATCAAGGTCCTGGTGCCGTGTGTTCTTGCTCATTGTCATGGCTTACAGGGAACCTTACAGGGGAACAGAGCCATCGCTACAGCTCAGGTGGGTAATGTATTTAAAAAAATATATTTGGGTTATATTTGTTGAAAATCTCATTAGAACCCGACAGCAATCAATACATCAAATGCTTTGACAGAAAAGAAAATGAAACGATTGGACGGCCCACCTGTCCGTCCACCTGCCTGCCTGCACACTCTGCTAGCTAACAGCTGTAAGTACTAACGGTAGCCATGCTTGTTGTTTACGTCCATTATGACTATTTTTGGGGAGTGGCTTCAGAGGGACGTCTGAACGGACCGTTGTCCGGCTGAAAAATGTTTAAAAATCCTCCTCAGTCAAAATGTCTGCCGTGAAAAAGGTCTATGAAATTCTCAACTATTGCAAATATCTCTTGCAAAGTTCCAAAATCCTCCACCAATACTTAACCTAAATACACATATGAACATGAGCAAACTCCTCCCACTAATATGAATCAGTACCTGATGATGAGGATGGTGGTGGTGGGTTTGTGTTCAGAGGGAGTGAAGACCACAGCAACTTCTCTGGCCTCCCAGGGCTGCAGCAGCAGACGCAGGACACCCTCTCCTGTTATGGCCTTCACATTTTCCCCCACCTGCACACAAACACACAGAAAGAGAGGAAAAGGTTTAGAGGGAAAGCACAATTGGCAACCCTGAAGCACAACAAGAATGCCAAGTAAGATAAGCAGCCAAAAAACAATGAGTAAATCAGAAAAAGACCACCAGACAAAAGTGCTTCAACTTTATTTCTCCGGGAACATTCTCAGGACTTACCTTGGGGGGAGAAGCCAAGAGAGAAAACTCTGTAGCGCTGATGTTGACAGAAAGGGGGCTGATATTAAACCTGTCGATCAAAACAGAGAAAACAAATCATCGAATCGTCTCAAGGGATGTGCTGGAGGAACAACGGTACAATGCTCCAAACAGCCGAGGCAAAGCACAACTTGATTAGTGCGTACCATTTGGTGAAGAGGTCCAGAGCCTCCAGGGGGGCCGGGTACAGGGACAGGATCCGAATCTCTACAGAAACCACTGAAGACGAAGGATTCTTCAGCATGAATGTCTTCACCTGAAACAAAAACATTTTTGTCTTTTTGCTGCAGAAAAATGTCACAAATTTTAAATCCAGCTATATAAATATATAAATATACATCTACGCACATCATTTTTAGTGAGGAGTCATTGAGTGTCACCCACCTTGCTCTCATTGACGGGTGTAGCACCAAAGTCCAAAGGAAAGGACGTCTCTACGGCGAGTCTGGGCCACCTGAGAAGACAAAAAAGGTTTACAAGATTAAACTTGTATTGTGTGTAATGATGGATTATAATACACATAATGGCATGAAAAAGGAAGCTGCGTGTTGCGTTTAAGACTGACCTGCAAGACAGTTTGTCTTTGTGGCTCTGCCATCGGGAGCAGAGCTCAGCAGCCAGCTTGCTGTCTATGGACCAAGACGAGGGGAAAAAGTCGGGGAGGAGGGTACGCTGCCAATCTGAACGCCCTGATAATATGACAGAACATTTATAATTAATATACAAACACTAATAACTAAAAACAATATGACTTTTTCTCTCACACAAGAGGTCAAGTGGCGTCTCACCTGATTCAGACAATCTGAGAGGGCAAGGACGTCCACAGTCAGGTTCCCCCTCAAACACCATGTCCCCCTGCTGACAGAAACATCATCCGTTACCACATCTGATCCTGCATACCGGTCCACAACCCAACACACTACAGTGGAAGACCGCTAATAGTGATCACTGTTACAGTGATCAACCGCTTATATGGATTAAGAAACTGGTGTTTTACCTTGAAAGGAGAAGAGTGGAAGTAAAGGGGAATGTGCAGGGCTGTGCCCAGGCTGGTGTCCAGACTCAGGGTGAACACCTGGTTGATGGGCAGGGCCCTGCTGAGCAGCTGGAGGGACAGGATACGCCAGCAGCCCTGAGGAACTGTCAGTGGAGCGCTGAAGTTCATCACCTGACAGACGGGGGGCAGCAGAGACATTTGTGTCAAGTCCTGATCTGAACTTGGGATCCTTATGATAAAAGGGTGAAGTGTGCCAGAATACACTTAGCATAAAGTAAGAGAACATTAACTGATCAGCATTTTATCATCGTCTAATCAGATCTGCTTCCTATCACTCTTTGAGGTTAATGATGCACACCTTCATTACTCCCTGCAGGTTCTGTGAGAGGCTGACATTCATCACAGTGACGGGTAGGAGGAGGGAGTTCGTCAGCCACAGATCCACCTGGTCCGCATCTCTTTGTTTCACCTGGAACAGGCTGAAAAAATCCCCCACGGTCCTTTTGCAGAAAGAAACAACAAAGTGACAAAGTGCTTTCAAACAATCAGGCTTTGGTAATCAAGCTCGGCTTTAATTCTAAAGGTTTCTTAGCAAAACCTGGTTGTGAAATGACATTACCTGTGTGTGATATGTAGTCCAGGGAAGCTGTAAGTTGTCTGGTTTCCCAGAATTTTTAAACTGATATGATTCATGCATTTCCCATCATGGCCAGGCGATGAACCTAATATATGAAACAGAACTGTTGTTGACAAAAAAATTCCTGGATATTTGGTTTAAATGCAATTACCTCCACCCACCATTAAATGTAAAAGGTAAATAGACTGCGCTTGAACAGCGCTTTTCTAGTCTTCCGACCACTCAAAGCGCATCAACACTACATGTCATCATTCACCCATTCACACACGACCATGTAAGGTGACTAATCATTAATAATACAAATTCATACACTACAGGCACAACTTGCGGGAGCAACTTGAAATGACTGGTCACCTCTGCAGGCAAGCGTTGCCACTTCAGTGAAGTTTTTGGCCTCTGGTCTCAGAAGAACCTGATTAAATTCCAGGCTGGCCTCCACTTTTGATAGCACCTGCATGTCCTGGGGAGAAAAGGAATCCTGTCAAAGCCTATAAATTGCTACCTATAAACCCCATAATATAGCAAAACAATGACAAACATCTCACCTTTACACAGAGCTTCTTGCCTCCAGAATTTAACATATAAACTCCTATTTTTGGATACCCTGTGAAATAAATAAAAAATAAGTCATACAAATAAAAAGTGTACATATGTACAGTACAACATACTAAATATATGGCTTGGTTTACAGTTATACTTGATCCTGATGTATGTACAAATCTACATGTTGTAGTATGGAAAGGTCTCCCTTACATTCTTTAGGAGTCATTAAGAGAACTTGGCAGAGACAGATTTCTTGAGCAAAGCTACGATAAAAAGTGAACATTCAAAATGACCTCCATAGTCACACAGTTTAGCAGAAAGTTATAACGAGACGATACAACGAGTCACCATCTGCTGCTGACAGAAGTAGTCTAATACCGCATGTAAAAGCTGTGACACTATGACAAGTTCTTAGCAACACAAATTTGGTTTGCTGATGTGGTTCAATAAGCCTGTGTGACAAAAATATTTACGGTACATGAACACCAATGCAGCGGCGCTCACTTAAATCTTTAGTCTCCGTGTTAATCTGGACAGTGAGCCCACCAAAGCGGAACTGACGTCTTCTTATATTTCTTTCATCTGACAGCAGCAGAATCATCAACATTATCTCAGCTTTCCCCCCCCCAGAGTCAAAGTAAACAAGATTCAGGAGAAAGGGAAAAAAAACAAGAGCCTCATTAAGTCTGCCTCTAGCGTCAAAATAAAAAAACACTATTTCAACCTCTTGAACTTTTGCTTCAATAGCGGTCCACCACAGAAACGGGTCTAACAGACATTTACTGAGGTCATTCGAGTGGAGGTTGGTACCCATCTACTGAGCATCAGTGATATCGGTGAGAAGAGGTGCCTGCGAAGCTTAAAAAGATATCAAAAGACAATACTACAGGCACCCCCCCCCCCCCAGCCAGTTCACCCTGCTACTATCTGGTAAGCGATATCAGCTGCAGTTCCACCAGACTTCAGAGCAGCTTCTTTCCTCAGACTCTGACAAATTCATCCTCCACCCTCCACCATATAATACAGCTTTGCTTTTTTTGTGTGTTTTTCCTATGTAGCAGGACTACAAACTGCATGTCGTTGTGCAACCCTGTGTTGTACAATGACAAGAAAGTAAACCTTGTAACCTTGTAAGAAGCAGCACGACACTAGTGTCAGTCCGTATCAAGCTGTGTGGTCTGTTTACGTGACGCTGTGTAACACTGACACCTTCCCACAGCTAAATTGCATCCAGACTTTGGGTCAGACTGGTCAAACAAACCCACCTACTGCAGCCTGTCCAGCAGTGGGGGCCATCAGCAGCACCGAAATGTGCTCAATGACGTAAGGCTTGAGCTTGTCCAGGTCAGTGGGCCGGTCACCATGCGCAGACAGATTAATCTGCAGACTGAGGCGCTCTTCACTCTGGAGGCAGGACCCCTGGGACGGGACAGGAAAGACATACCAGTCATGCACCAAACAGAAGGACAAGCATGATAACAGAGGGGAGTCATTAGAGAATGAAGAAATTCAGTAAACAGGGAACAGAAACTAACAAAGATAAAGAAGACAAATACACAAAATATTGTTATTTAAGAGACAAAGAAGACTTTTTTTTTTTTTTTTTTGTGGAATAAACACTGGCCACCAAAAGTGTAATGTATGAGTTGATGATTGACTGGGTCACAACAGACTACAGCCAATGAATAAGAAAAGATATTTACTCTACAAGCACGCTAGCACACCAGAATAATGAGAAATATCCAGGCGTGACTGATGAACGAGAAAGAAAGAAAACAAATAGTGATGGAAAAAAAAAGTTCTTTCTTTGCCGTGACAGACAGAGTAACCAGATACTTGCTGTACATTGACAGACAGAAACAAGCAGGCAGTAACTTACTACTACCCCTGCACCCTGTGACTAACTCTTTAAGCTCACAAGTCAGTACTGGGAGAGTGAAAATCTCCCACGAAAACCAGGGCTCATCTCAGAGGACGAATCAGCACTTGACCTGTAGACAGATGCCCTGCCTTGGTGCCACCGGGGCTCACGAATGCAATAACAAACCTAATCCTTTGAAACCAAGCCCACTGCTAACTTCCTGCAAGGCTCAGTTAATCTGTGAGCAGTATCGCCACTGACCAAAGGCCAGTTCTCAATTATACTAGCGTCGTCTTGAACATTAACGGAGGAGCAGGTGTTGATCTTGGACAAGAGCCAAAGGGTCACAGCTGAGACACTCATGCAACACAGCGGCAGAATGATTTCAGTTTGTATAATTATGACAATATCGTTGGTTTGTCTGCAGCCGCCTTTTGCGTCATACGATTGCGCCACATGAACACTGGGAGCCCTGTGTTAATTAAAGCGTCTCTGGAGAGAGCAATTCAAAGTCTGGCATGGGATTTCACCCTCCTCAGGGGTCCTGGAGGAAACAGAAGGCGCTCCGATGACAAAGCCCGGCGTTCAGTTTAAGTTTTGGACTAGCTGGCCTTCTGCTCAGAGGAGAGGGCGTGACGAGAGCAGCGAGAAAGAATCACTACTCACTGCGAAGTAGGAAACGAGCAACAAACTGTGTCAGGATCATAGATCACAGAAAATGATTTGATAAAAAGCTCTGCTTTGTACTTTGGGTAGACTTTCCACAAAGTCTACCCTACACCCGTCCTTCTCATAGTCTGACTGCTCACAAAACGAAGAATGTTTTCAAGTCAAATTCAGAGAAATTAATACAATTCTGGTTGTTACAAGACTTTGGAGTATCGAGGTGAAGTAGTTCCTCCCTGTCTCAACGACACCACAACTAGTTTGTTAGCCAATTATGGTCCAGTATGCAACTTACCCAAGTGTGATGAGGAAACCTGAACCCTTCAACCCGTATCTATTTTTTTTTCTTGTTTATTGTAAAATAGTGTATGTACATTGAGAGCGGAGAGGAAACCGGAGCCAAATTCCATGTATGCGTACACATACATGATTCAGTGCACTAACACTGAGAATTGACTTTACAGTAAAGTAGGAGACATATTGTGTCCAGCAGCGAATAATTTGAAATGATAAATAAGGAATATACTCACAGGAGTAGTTGTAATTGTAA
Source organism: Cebidichthys violaceus (assembly GCF_023349555.1). Lineage (NCBI taxonomy): Eukaryota > Metazoa > Chordata > Actinopteri > Perciformes > Stichaeidae > Cebidichthys > Cebidichthys violaceus. Next base: position 2,576,644 of record NW_027176594.1, read on the forward strand.
GAATTGGGACGTTTTTGGGTGTCAAAACCATATAAGATTAATACGTAAGATTAATAATAAACAACTTTGAATAAGTACCTGAGGATTGTTGAACAAACTCTTCGGTAAGCTGCACTCCAGGAGGAGACCCAGTATAGTGATGTTGGAGGCATCTTCCTGCAGGAGAAACAGCATGACAGACCATCGGGGGTTTAAAAGATTGATGTAAGCATTAAAGAATATATATATATATATATATATATATAAGCATCATCAAGTTGGGTGGTCATCTTATTCTATTATATACACAAGGCCTTTAATGATCAGTAGCCATTACAAAGCCACACATGACTGAACTCTAGTGGTGCTAGCCATGCACTACACATTATAGGAATTCAGTGAAACAGCAGCTTTGGTTGGTTTGGTCACTTATTGGACAAATTAAAAGAAACAGAGTAGCGTCTGTCTAATGTATGTTATACGAATGAATAACATATATTACACATAACAGTGAAGCGATGCCACTCCTCACTGAACAGCTGAACACTCTGGGGATGTCAACGCCTGCAATCTTTAAACATGGTTTAAATATTGTCCAGGGAATCCCTCATTCCAATGCAGATCATGGTGGACCTCACAAGGGGGCTACATTGGATTCACATTCAGTACATCTGCATTTAAACCGGCAGGCTGTCTGGTATTACACTAACGTCTGCACCACATCGACAATAACTCAAAATTCAGTAACATCTATTAGTAACAAAATGAAATGAAGTGCTGAATTTTGAGTTTTATATAAAATAAAACCTCACAAGTGTACATGACTGCACTTTTATCAGTCAGTAAATGAAATATAAAACTGGCATGGTAATTATGTCTAAACTAGGTTGAGCTTTCCATTTCCCCCTTTCGTTTTGAACTGAATACCAATGGTGGGACTTCCTCTTTGTTCAGCTTCTAAAAGGCACATAGTTCCATCACACATTACAACTATTTGATAATAACTTTAAAAAAATATATATCCGACTAACAGACAAAGCCTCGTCATCAGCTTTGTGGAATAAAACATCAGAAATTATATATTCATTCAAAATATATGTTAAATGAAGCAGAAATGTTAAGATGACAGAAAACTGAAACGATATCAATTTGGACTTGATGATTGTAAGTATACTGTAACGGTGGACGACGTTTTCTTAACTATATGTTGAAACATGGGAGCTTGGTGAGATGACAAAAGAATGCATTCAGCATAAGCAGCAGTCGGAGTGATTATGACAGCTATAGTCTCCCTGCAAGCTGACATTCTGCAACTGTCAACCGTACTTCCTGTTGTGGAGGCGAGGACTCCTGTCAGACAGCTTCTCACACACTTTCAGTGCTTCTAAAACCGTGCACTAATTTGTCATTGGTGCTCTGTGTTTTTGCATGGCTTTAAAACATGCAAATCAATCATTGTACAAAGCATGCGTCATTTAAAATGAATAGTTTGTGGTTCTACTCTGCAAACAAACATTTACATTTGTAAGCATGAAAAAAATAAATAGAAAAAGGGATCGTTTGCGTGACTTCCTCCATGCCGACTGCTCACACATTCAGTAGATTGACGACAGCAAGAGCTTGTCAGTGTGTATCACAAAGCCTCTGTGTGTTAGTATGCAGGCGTCTGTTTATCAGGGCGGCAGGAAAAGGGAAATCAGCCGTTTCCAATGATGAGCCGTTAGTCGCTACTATGCACGGACTGCACAAACAAAGACGTTTAAATACATACCTGAGTTTGGGTCAGCTTAATGCTCTGGATGTGAGGGAATACTAGCTGACTATCCTTTCTTTGGACAGACTTTAATGAACCCTGGTGAACTCCCACACCAAATACCTGGAAAAGGAACAGTTCATGCTTAGGAAAGGGATTGTCAACACCATGCACATAACAAAGTAGTGTTGTATAACTGAGCAGTTGGTAACATGGAAGCAGATATTTTGTGATTATGAATAAAGTAAAAGTAGGTGATGTAGCAGCAGAAAGGATTTCCCCAAAAAATACATTTGACTGGTTTTCATCTGCATTTTAAGGGACAAAAGTAAGTAAGCACATTACAAAGGACTAACAAATGCTACATGGAATGCGAGAAATATATATGTAAAACAAACTTTTTTCACACTGTAACACTAGCATGTCAGAGTATGGTGACGAAGAACCATATTAACTGTATTCAAGACATAAACTGGCCTCCGTTTAAGCTGAATAAAGCATAAATGGCAGACATTAGGCCCTGCAACTCTTGCTCATTCATTTAGCTGATCTTTCTTCCGTCATTAGAATGTGTCTCACCATAGGACTGAGCACAACATTCAATTCAAGCCATATAACAACGGGTTTATAGCGCCTTTATTTCAAATCGTACAGAAGATGGAATGGAAGGAAAGATGATGACTCTACAATTAGTCAACGGATATACGTGTGTTGAGAAAAATGCCCACAAGATTTGTGTTGTTGGTGTCATTGGCAACATAAATATAACAGGCAAATGACTGAAACATTTGCATGTCTTTGAGACACGTGAAGGGAGTGGCGCTGCTGGAGGCAGTGCAGGGAGTCCAAGTGTCTGCATGTCTGGGCGTGTTTGCTCGCCATTTATAAGCTATATGTGAGAAACACTGCAGTGCGGGTTGAATGAGAGATTGGCAAAACTCGCCACTACAGCAAAATACACACTTCAAATGTATTTGGAGTAAATCTCTACATCTCATTCTTATTTACTTTGGTTCTAGTGCTGTGGGCTGACAGCTGAGTAGATAAAGCAAGTGGTAGCACAACCAGCTAGGGTGGAACCACAAAGGCAGACTCAGGGACTGGAGTGCAAGTAAGAGGATACAGCAGCTTGGAGAATTTGAATGCAGATTTCCAGACTGTATTCCTATTAATCTACATGGCTTTACTCAGGTGAAGTAAAAGCAAAAACATTTACAATGTCACAATAAAAGTTATCGAACAAAAGCACTAGTTGCATAATGTCTCCTACTTTAAAAGGGATCTTCTCGTGACATTTATGTGCTTTTCAGGTCCTGATCATGCAATGTGAGAGCAAGGGCAGTTCATAACATTATTTACAAATACCATAAACAATGGGGTTTTTGACTTCCTTCGTTTATGAGTTTGTGCATGCGGGATGGAAAGTGAAAACAAACATGGTGGATGCCAGCTACGTCCTGAGCAGCAGTCTGAAACCAGAAGTCTAGCATTGTGGTATTTTGGATCACAATACAAAAGAAATCAAAGTTTGATATGATTTAAGTTTTCTTTTGTAAACTCTTGTCATAACAAATTGAGGTAACACATCCAACATGCGAGTATCTTTCACTCTACTATCTGGAGAGAAGCAGGATCGCGAGGTGGGATTTCGCCACATTATCCCAACAGAACGTGATCTGAGACTATACAGCAGGAGATGTATTAATGGAACTGACCTGGTATGACAGTAGCCCATGGGCCGATGTGTTTATAAATAATGTGTTTTCTACATTGCCCTCCTCAGACGGGAGGAAAATTAGTTTAAAAGATGCCTTCCCTCTGGGTGGGATCACCTAAGACAGAGAGGAAACATAAGAAGTTACTTCAGACACTTCGACAAAGACCAAGGCACACAGAGAAGTAATACTCGTGAAAATACAGTATAGTGCAGCTACACACACACACACACACACAAATGCATACATATACACTTACTCTTCTGTGAAAGAAAGGTATGTAAAACTGCCTGCTGGAGGTAAACATTGACAGCAGCGTCACAGGAACTTCCTGGCTGGGGTTGTGTATATATATGGTCTCAGCTCTCGGCAGCCCCAGCGACCTGTAAAGAGACAGAACAGCATTATAAATAACGGGCTCTCAACGCAACCTTTACCCAAGGAGCACCGCGGCACGCCTTGAAGGGCACCATATTGTAAATACACAATTATCTATCGGTTGGCTTATTCATGAGGCAGCCAAGGAGCTAATACCAAAATTGATTAGATCCTTCTGGTGGTGGTTATTGTTAAATTTCACTTAAATGTCACATTTATCCATGTGATTATAAGTTTACGGTCATGTTTAAAACACCAATCAAGAATAATGAATTTAGGATCTTACTATGTGCCCAGTGTAAAAAAAACCCACCAGTGTTATTCTTTAAGATGGGCAAATAAATAAATGTTAAATGAAACTTAAATCCACCTTAAATCTATCTACGTGTCAGTGTTTAAAAGTTGGAGATTAGCCAAGTAATTTGGTCACTGCAGTAAATCATCTGAGTCACTGAATAACTCGTTTTGCATTCTGTCATTATTCAAAAGCCAAAAGAGGAAAATCATCCACTTGCCTCTTTGTCAATAGTGGTAAACAAATGTAACAAAAAAAAGGTTCCTCTGAGAAAGGCTCCAGTGTAAGAAGTAAAGCCACATATTCAAATAGGGACATAATGGAGGCTGTGAACAAGCTTTGGGTTGCATCAGCACACCGATTAGCTCTCTGGGTTTGGCCACTGCTGCTATAATCTTTGACAGTGACATGTCGCCACTCAACATATTTCACCTGGTGACACCCAAACTAACCACTAGTCTACACCGCAAATGTCATGTCAGCGCCGCTTCTGAGTATCGACAGCGTTCACTGAAGCAGCGGCCTGTACCTGTCCCGTCTGGTCCGAGCATTTCAAAGCGACGAACAGCAAAAAGGAGCCTTTCTGTGCACTTTTCTTGAGAAAGGCAACCAAGTATTACATAATCTGCACATAAATTCATGATATTTCCAATTTAACTAAAAGACAAATCTCTAACTGCGGTGTTCTCGCACAAGGGGAATATAATAATAATAATTTAAATGAGTGCCCATATTCATGAAGGGTGTTTTACAAACGTTATATTAAAGATTTTTTTCAAATTTAACTTCCCTTTAATGTGGAGTAAGGTCAGTTCCATTTGGAGATCTATGTAGTGATCCACAATCTAAAAGTACACTGTAGAGTGTAATAATCTAAAAAAAAAATTATATAAAGACGCAAGTGCAAATTTCAGCTTTAATTTGAGAACTTCTGAACAGAAAAAAGTAATTTCACTGGTAATAATAATAATCATAAAATCTACCAGTCTACAACACATTCTTGACATTTTCTTTTGAGGTGACACAACTGACGCTTCTTTCACTTCCTGTTTGTCTACGAGACTTTCACCGTTCTTTCACTTTAGCCACAGAGATACATGCTCACCAGAGTAGAGAGAGAGAGAGATGGTCTAAGCTCTTAGATCAGAGTGGTCTAATCAATACGTTCTACTTTATAGCTCCAGCTATCAATCTGGTCGAGTGTGCAGTGTTGTAGAATAAATGTCAACACTGCATTGCTTCTGCCCAATAGGCACAAACACATTTTTGGACATGAGCAGACAGGCTCTCTTCTTAACCACATAATGCAGTCTGCTGCAGATATGGTCTGTATAAGAATTTAAAAAAAACACCAGCAAGCCAGACAGACACAGTGGTTTGATGTACATCTAACTTTCATACAGGTTTATGTTGTATTGTTGAGTTACATACATCAGCTGTATCATTTTAATATTTAGTTTTTTATTTCTATATCTGCTATCTATTTTCAATAAATCAAACACATGAGACACTTTAGTCAGATCTTCAGGATTACATGTATTATATACTTACTACTCAACACTTCTGGTGTAGTTGAAGAGTATAATTAAGACTGCTTACATAGGCACAGAAAAAAGGAAACCACAGACTGACGTGTAGGATGTTTATATTCATATTCCTGTTTTGAGCTCAACTGCAAATGTCCTGAAGCTATATTACAATCTCAAAACATGTATCCGGTAATTTGAGGATTGTTGGTGATTAGCCTGCTTTCTACATTCCAAATGTATGACACAAAAGTACTACAAAATAGGAGCTCCTTGCGTTGACTGCTTGGAGCAATGGGAACTGCAGTCCAACCACAGTCTGATATTCTTTCTGTTTTGGCAGTACGGTGGCAAACAGTGACGTTCTTAACCCTTCTGACTGGGGTCAACCCTCTCCAGTATGCGTCTGGATGCTGGGAAAGGGAGCTTGCTGCCATACTTGGATATCCTGTCTGTTCTTTAAGGCTGAAGGGCCCCTTGCTTTATGAAATCTTCCCTTTCAGTGGCATTCATCACAGCGACAGGTCACTCGCTCTGACGCCACTCTTATTTTAAACTCGGTAGAGTTTTCCACATCACTCAAGACAGAGATGGTGAAATGAAGTACAATTTGTTATTGGGGCGTGTAATAAAAGGGTTTCATCATTTTCAAAACAAAACAACATCTATGCTTGTTGAGGCACGACATATTAAAACTAGGAAGTGAGAACAGTACTTACTGCGTCCCAAACTCCAACGCTGGGGGCTGAAAATGCAAGGGCCTCCCATTCTCCCGTGTATATAGAGAGGAGCTGGTGGAGGGAAAGGACAGTATTTGAATGTCATCAGTTTCATTATATGAGAGGAAAAACATCCATGTTTTCAACATCTTACTAACACCTTAAGACAAGAACATTGGGTCCTCTTTCCAACCCTGCATGTGACAGTGGTTTGAGAAGCAGTAATAGTTATGACTGTGAACTAACTTCCCTAGCAGAGGGACGATGATCATGGCAGCACAGAAAGGAGAGAACCATCACACAACAAGGGGAGTGGAGTACTGGAGGCCATGGAGCTTAATTCAAATGACGCCTTTGCATATGAAAATTATTATTACACACTTACACTGAAGGTTGCAACCACAAACAAATGGCTCAATTTTGTTACATAACACTTCATTTTACACGGGGACTAATATTGAACAAATCATCAAACAAGGGTTCAAGGGGCCGGCCTTAACATAGTTTGCCATCATTTGATTTTTAACTTCCGTTACATAAACACCCACAGCGAAATACTGTCACCTTTCTACATGTTCTACCGTACACAAACCAGCTACTCCTCTAACAGAATCTACGAGAAATATAACAGAAGAAGAAGAAAACAATGAAAACAGTTACAGCAACATTTGCATCATGCCTACAAAGAAGCGCAAATCACTGTCGGCAACCTGAGACGCTGCCAAACGCCAAAGCATTGATGCGAGGAAGTGACTCTCCAGAGAAGTCAGGTAAGAATTCTGCAGGATATTGCCGATTCATCGTTTGCATGCTAATAAAAGTAGCACGCTAGCTAGCTCAGAATTTGTGTTTAATGCTTCTTGCGGCCGGCCTGAGCAGTCTCCCTGTATGGATGCTCAATCAACAACAAAAATTAATATTCAGATTTTTCAAACGTATGCCTGCGTTTTCATTAACAACTACGTCATAGTTCACAGTATTATTATTGATATTTAATCCAAGAAAAAGACAAAAAGTCTTGAAAGGGGGTCTGGATAAACTCCTCAATGACTGCTCCTGCCTGAGACTGACTGTTGACAACATTGATCAGACCATCAGGGGACCAGCGCTGTATGAGCTGGTGTCTCAGTTCATGATGCACGAAGCCTGAGGGACAGCCAACCCTCACTGTCCCCGTGTTGACAGTGTCATCTGTTCCAACGTGGAAAGGTTGGAATGGTTTTTAGGGAATATTTGCAGCTGCAGCCAAAGACACGACATTGCTGGACTTCTTCAAACTCAACAGGAGCGAGACGATATCTCTACATGGAGATTCCACAACACTGAGCACTATAAACAGCACAGGGAAGACCACAGAAAACCATGCAGATTGAGAAAGGGGTTATTTTGAATGAGTTATGAGTTGAATGTACTTAACCCAAAGCAGGCTGATATCAATGTCATATAAGGACCTCCCACTGTGGACCAATATAGCAGGTGCATATACAATCTATGTAGCTGCGCACAAGATATAGGGAACGCTAAATACAAGCAACCAACCACAAGTCAGGGTTAAAACAGGAAACTCTCCTCTCCGACGTTTCTCCAGCAAGCTACTTTTGGAGCTCCACTGTGTTTTATTGGTGACTGTGTGTGTGTGTGTGTGTGTGTGTGTGTGTGTGAGACATCCTGCACTAATGAGCTCTGGGAATTGGTGCCTTGAACCAGAGATGCAGCAGCTGATCCGAGGTTGTGCATGCGTCTGTGTGCGTGCGTACATGTGTGTGTGTGTGTGCATGTTTGTGCGTGTGAGTGTGTGTGTGCATGTTTGTGCGTGTGAGTGTGTGTGTGCATGTTTGTGCGTGTGTGTGTGCGCATATGAGCGAAAGCAAGACTGGACCGAGTTGACAGAAGACTCGCACAGCTGTTGACCAACAGACGAAAGCAGGTTGAAGGAGTACAGCTCAAGAGTTCATGTCGCCATCTTTCAGGAGATCACTTGTATGTCTTCAGAGTTCTCTTTTGTGTTATATTTAATTCTGTTCCTCGGAGAATATATCTTTAAATTGCTCCTTTGCCCACTTTGACAGCGACAGCCCAGAAAAAGACAACATATTGTAAAATTAAAGAATAAATCAAAACGGGATTATCAATGAAACCAAAAAAAATCTACACTAAACTATCATATGACATTTCTTAATGAAAAAGGACTAAAAGGATGAGCTGTTTTGATGACATTTTGGCATATGTTGGGTCTTATTGTTCCGTTTGTAAAACTCTTTTTAAAGTAACTTAAGGGGAAACTGATTTGTCAATCAAGACAGACTTACTGACTAACATTCCCCAAACTAAGACTCTGCTGCTAACAATTCAAAATATACCAGAAGACAAAACAAAACTGGGTTCATAAGTGAACAGGTAGGAAAGAGAAACTCAGTGCTCAAAGACTTAGTTAGGATTTAAGGCCACATCCACCTGTCAGTATTAACTTCTAGGTCTGGATCAAAGCATCATATTGTTTTGAAATAGTATTCTCTGATTAAGTTGATCTTATTGATTACACAACATACAAACTCCACAACAAATTGCAGAGAGCGTGCTTTATGTTTCTCTCATTAGACACAAAACATCTGTTGAGCATATGGTAACATGATATGCAAGCTGTGCAGGCCTAGTCTTGCAAGCTTGCATGATGATCAGTAATAAAGAATTTCGTTCAGAAGCCCTAAAGCACCTCACTTTACACAACACATCGAGTACATTGATGTTAACCCTACCTTGACATATCCAACTTACATTTCAGTTTAGCTTATTTATTTTATTTGAAAATCAGCTGTACCTTTGTCTCATAAAAACAACAACTTAAAGTGACGATTGTTATGGAGCATTTTACAGTTTCTACCGTGAATATAAACGATTCCTGACACCTTCTCCCGCTGCAGGGACACGTCTCATAAAGCAATTCCTAATAACTGTAAAGAAGCAGCTGTTGGGATTTGAAAGACTCTAAATGTGAAACAATGAATCCGTTATTGGACCCAAGCAGAGTTAGCCGTGAGCTAGCCAGTGGGGCACGCTCACGTGCACTAAAAAGGGATGTGCGGCCGGCCCGTCTACGTAAACAAAACACTGAGAAACCCCGATTACAACACACAGGGGGAGAGCGACTTCATTCTCTGCTCAGGTGGACATTACTCCACTATATCTTTACATCGCAAATGGTTATTGTTCTTTCTTCTTCATTTTATTGTATATACTGTGCATTTTCCATACTTGATAATTTTTAATTGACTGTGTAACTTCATTTGTTGCTGCTACAGACAAATTTATTATTTATTTATTATTTCTAGTCTACAGCTGGGAGACAAAATTACGAACTTGACAGTCTCAGCGGTTGAAAGAAATAGGAAGCATCAAGCACAATTAATTATGTACGGTTCTGTAAACTACCAAAGAGGACACTTTAATTAGTGGTGGTGTAGATTTCAGAGAAGAGATATCTCTGCAGAGGAAAGCTAAACGTGGCGACAGTTTACTGGTTGTATTTTCATTTAACTACACACAGTTAACTCACCACCTGTGCCAAAGCTCCACTGAACCGAATCACTTTCTGAGCAGCAGCTCAGCCTATGTGGTAAATTGACGAGGAAGCAAAAGAGGAAAAAAAGGGGTCAATGCCGAGTCAGCAGAAATAATTAAAAAAAAAAAAAAGATTGACAAAGACTAAAAACCCCCAAGCAACCCGTTATCTACCTTCCAATTGGGCCAATCAATGCTTCAGTGTCCAAACAAGTATCAAGATAATCAAGAATTAACAAGTAACACCTTCTCCAGGGTATCTCCGTTCATTGAGGTCGAATCTAGAGTAAGCATAATTATGACAGACCGGTAGATCACACAAGCACTTATACTGTGGAAGTAAACATGCTTTTATCCGCTTGTTTGAGACGGATGCATTTTGAATATTTGATGACATTTTGCTCCTATTCCTATTAAAACGGAATGAAATAAACATCAAAATCCTTTCCTTGTCCTTTTGATTCTGCGATGCTAATACGATGTTTCACTGTGGTCCACCAACTAGCGAGACATAAGGACGGTAGAAGGAGAGCATCCAGTGTTTTGTTTGCATACTGCCTCATGGATAAACCGCCTGTGAAATTAAAACGTTTCACTTTCTTTCTCCCTGCTGTAGATTTATAACTCGACCTGACAGATGGTTTGTTCCACAGAACCAACTGAGAAGCCGCCATTGAAAACAGTTTGGAAAGGGGCGGGCACTTAAAAAAATAATTTGTGGCAGGGTGATTGATTGACAGCTGGTTGATCCAAACTCTTACTGAAGTGAGTCTGGAGTAGAACAAAAAACATCTTTTCCATGGAGAAAAGCCTACAGTGCTGTTCTCTGCAGCATCTACGCTAACCTCTTCGGAAGCCGCCATTGTTGTTTTGAACAAGCAGTCGCCTCTCTGTGTCGTCTCGCACACACCTAGCGCCTAGCTCCTCACAGGACGCGCGGATTGCTCCGCTTGCCGACCACAAAGCCATTACTTATAGTCTGACAAGATGGAGTTTTGTGTGATCTGTGATCCCGCTGAATCCAGCTGCCGTGCAAAGCAAAGTGAATTTAGCGCGCGATAAGAAATGCAATTCTACAACACAAAGAACAAATAAGCTGGCCGTGGTGTTTGACTTGATAAGAGGGACACTTTTCTATTACATAACATGTTGGTGAGCGTATGAGGGGTCGGGTGTGAAGGGGAGGTGAGGTCGTCTGCCTCGGCAGAGGAGTCCTGTGTGATGGCCGACAGTTGATATAAGCAGATCTGGCAATGTTTGAAATCGAAGGTCAGCGGTTTCAACATCACATAAACACTTATCTTAGTAAAAGTAGATTATGAATAAAAGACAGAACACAATGTACACACACTGCTTCATGCAGGTGTAAAACTGAATTTGGATATCCAGTGTCAGGTTTAAAGGCAGAAGAGGGCAGTTACCTTGGGGTAAGTATTTCTAACTCAGTTCTCTCTGAATTCAACAGCAGCTGAAAAAGTTTGCCTCAGAACAAGCATGCCACTGAGCTGTGGTCCAAGGGGTTCTGTCCACAGCCACAGCACAAAAATAACAAGTTATGTTTGGCGCTATTTGATCCCCTGGATCTAACTCAAATAAAGTCAATGTTAGCAGTGACCTCAGCCGTGCTCCGGGGGAGAGGTCAGGATCAGTGGAGAGTTAAGGTCAACTGGTTTCACAAGCGTTTGGAGAAGACAAGGAAACAATAAGAGGACCTCTGAAATGAACGCCACACGTGCCACAGTATTAACACTCAAGAGTGAAGAGGTGTGTGTCAGGAAGATATTCTTTAAAGCAACAGACATGAAGGAACAATTGTGGTTGAGATTAAAGTAAAGAAAAGTAAAGCCAAGACATTTTGACCGAAGACTAAAGTCAGACGGGGATATCGTTAACCTCTGTATCTGCTTTGCTCTTTAGGCTGGGTGAGAGTGCTGGCAGGCCTGCCAAGTGGCTGATAACCCTGGCAGGAGAGGCCTCACAGCCCACAGCTCTGGAGGTCTCGAGGTCAACCAGCACTACGAAGCCTCCTTCTGCCTCTCACCTCCCTAGACTTAAAAATAGCCGTATTCCCACACTGTTCAGCAACAGTTGGCTGCATGTGACCCAGATGAACTTTATATCAAGACTGAACGCTTCAGTGGAGTACTCTGGCAATTTAGTATTGCCTCTTTATAAAGTTGAGGGAATAACAAGAGACAAATGTATAATAAAAAAAAAAAAGAAAAAAGGGTCAAGCTCTAAAAACACAGAATCCTACATTTCCCATAATAACACAACTTATTATCACATTCATTCGATCATACCTGGCTAGTAAACAACCACATTTTTAAACCCAAGATCTGCACAAAAAGAAGTATTTGTTAAAAAAAGGTGCACAATGAGATTGGGAGCATTTCTATTGCCTCTCAACATGGCGACGCGGCTTGTAGCTAACGAACGGCCAAAGTGCTGACAGAGCTCACATTGTTTACCTGACGGGGAACCGGAGGGCGGGAGCTACGCTTCTGTCGGGACATTGTTATGAACTGTAATGTAGCTGTATGCGAGCGGTGCAGAGCGACGCCCGTAAGCTCACCGGTGGGTAACGCTCACATGCTACTAAAAGCATGCGCAGGTAGACATCACTCCACTATATCTTTACATAGCATAGTATATTAATGCTCCGAGTGTCGTATAGTGCTCCTTTATAAAGGTATGAACTTCTGGGCCAGTAACACTTGAGTTTTGGGAACATATGGAGCCAGTTTAGGTATATGAAGGGCTGGGCTCTTTCTTTCCATTACTGGCATCGCTTCTCGAGAAAGATAAACAAGCAGCAGAGGCAAGTACAAATGCTTAAAAAATAACATTTAACAATGTATAAACAAGCCTAAAGGGCGCTCCGTTTCTGAGCAAGCTTTTATTCTTGTTATTTTGCTGCATACGTCTATTTTCCGAACAATTTTTTTCTGCTGGAACAAAAACAGCTGGGCAGAGACAGACCTACCCTCCTTCTTCTTTCAAGGAGTTCTAAAATTAGTCAGGAATTTGGTTCTGTGCCTCTCTTAACACACGCCCCCAAAACTCTCTCTCCGTCACACACACCCCCTCACTCACCAACACAACATCGCCTGCATACAGGGGAAGACTTTTAAAAGCCTTTTTTAGAAACCTTCAGCCCCATTAAACTGAAACGGTACCTCTCCATTTGTCTGTGTGAATACAGAAGCATGCCACCCCACAGCTACGCTTTAATTGTGCACATCCCATAAACCACTTAACAGAGCTCTACTATAAGTTGCAGTCTGTTGAATATGTTCACATGAAATTAAAACTTCTTGTTGGTACTATAGCACACAAGCCCGCGCCACAGCCCTGCTTTCATTCCGTGTAATACAGTATAATTGTAGTCTACACTATACACGAGAACACGCTTCAGCATGATGCAATCTGTCTGCTGGTTTGGGGTTTGTTGGTAATTATGTGGCTTGATGGAAAGTCTCTACATAGTCCCATCCCATGTGCCACTCATGTACAGGTGGAAACCTTTCATTAACTTCATACAACTCGAAATGTTCTTTTGAAACTGCTTGATGCATGCGCAACTTTCTCTGACCAATATTTGAACCAGCAAAGTGAGGTTTAAATTCCACGACACCGTTTCATCTCGGGTTGCTGTCATGAATGTGTAATGCTTCACAAATGTGTGAAAACCTCCACAGAAGAGATTGCGTTTGATGCTTTTTACCACAGAAGATGTAGAAACCAAAAAAAAAAAAAAGAATGCTTACCCGTCTTCCAGCGGAAGAACATCTTTTCTCCGTTCCTTCTCCACCTGAAACGAAAAGAAAAATACTCTTTAGTCAATACGTTCAAACCAGTGAACTGCTCCCTATTTATTCTGCACTCACTCTGTGGCCTAGAAAGAGGAACATCAGGAGGCTCAGTGGGCTGCAGGTCTACTGGTGTGCCAAACTGCCTTCTGACTACTATGATGATTGTAACACCACCGACTGCTCCGATACGTTTCACTGCATTTTATTTTTGTATTTTATTTTGCATAAAATCTAATTTTACAGTAAATAAACCAGGAAATCCAAGCAGATAAGTGGAATAGCCTTAGGAAACTAAAACGGGCATTTCATCATTTCCATCCTGACTCCAAGGGTTGGACAGCAAGCAGCGACTTCTGCCAGTGTTGACGGAGTGTCTCAGAATAAAACATCCAGTTTGTTGTACATGGTCTCACGCTGTGCTTTGAGGATTACTGACTGAACATCTGTGACTACACAAACGACTTGTTGTAATTTGTATTCAGGCTACAATTTGATACAGCACTAGAAAACGTTGATATGAAATCAGATTTTTCATGATTTTAGAGAGGAACCTTTTATGCACTGTATATAGTATGTTCTACATACTTGGGCTTTTTTATTCATTAGTTAATGATATAGTTAGGACAAGATTATTGTTATTATTGAAAACTGACTGATTCATTTCCACAAGTGCGTGGCTTGGATCAAACCCTGATTTGTGCGATAATGGGATGTAATCTTCTTCACAGTTTGGTAATAAGGCCGGTCTGCAAAATGAGGAAGTCCTTTTAAACATTTCAAAACACGCCCACCAGCAGCACTGCATCAAAACCACAACCAATGAACACGAACACAGCTTTTTACTGAACGTGGATTAAAGAGTAAGTGACTGAATATGACAATACAACAGTGCAAACACTGTTACCCACGGTGCAGTAGGTTATGTGCAGCGTGCACGGTCTACAGAGATAAGCTTCGGTCTCTTCACACGCAGAACATACAGTTTCCATAGGAACAACCTGGAGCCTTGTGGTTTCATGATGCACATTTGTCAACCAGTAAAGATAAGATTGTTTCTACAAAAAGGCAGCAACCAACTCTTGAATATCATTGGTTAAATTAAGCCATTGCACAAAATGCCACAAATCAAAGATCAGGACTGGTTAATAGCAACGCTGGATTTACAGGATTATTAACAAGATTTATCAACGTGTGATAAATAAGGGATCATAAATGATCCGGCCTTTCATTTCCTGGGTAAGAGGAAAACGGACATTCCTTCTTTATAGTTGTGATCTATTAACAGTATCTCAAGTAAACTTAAGGATAATTTACTTATACATGATGCAATATAAAGAAAATACCGATTCTATCCATCATCACATATCTTTTTGTCTAAACATGGCAAAAGTTACAGGTCGCAGCTTGAAAACTTCTAACCGGTGTATGCTTATGCTTACGTGTTATTCTGCATCATATCCTGCATTGCCCCCCGGCAGCTTTAAAGCTCAGTATGTTGACGGCTTAATTGAACGAGACAAAACTGATTTTCCAGCTGATTAAGCACAACAATGACAGAACATATGCCGCTGCTGCAGGTGAGCCAATAAAAAAGCACAAGGAATATTCAAAAGCAGCACCATTTGTAAATGAATTGGATTCTAGTTGCAGGGATTTGAAACACGATACAGGGGGCCTGTATACCAAACAGGATGCTTGAATATGCAGAAAAAAAGAGTTGAAAACCTGAACCACAGTAATCTAACAATCACCAGGGGACTGGAGTTCACCTATTCAGACTTGCAGACAATACAAACAAACGATCCTCAAATCAGAAACACAAACGAGGCATGAGGTGAAGATGCCAACAATTACAAGCTCTAGTTATGCACACGACATCGGCTCAATTATGATTTCTGCTGCCCAAATTTAATATCTGAATTGATTTTTTTTTATTTTTACAATGCATCATGGCACACGACACTGTATCCGTCTCCTTCCTCACCACTTCAGTGTGCCTGCAGCAACATACAGCACACTACTTATCCAACTGACCAGCAGCAGCACTGAGATGCAGATGAAAGACATCCATGTCATGCTCTATTTCACACAGCCCATGTAACTGAGACAGTTACTCCATTCACCACTGCCTATCTAAACATGACACCTAACAATGTCAACAATTCTGCCATCTGTCAATTGGTCTGCAGTGTGGAAATGAGCAGGGACAAAAAAAACATGTCCAAAACACTGGCATAAGCCCCGTTCCCCTTCATTTAAACTATCTCGATATTTTAACCAATCCCACAAATACAATTTTTTTTTCTTCAACGCGTTATCTCTGGTCTGGGCATGTCTGTGGTAATTACTGCTGGGGGCAGATTGCAAAATAAGTATTTCAAAAACTGGGCGAAACATAGCAATGAAAATCACAAAAGTATTTTTGTGGAAGGCAAACCTGACTTATATTTATTTAATATGTTTTTAAAAAGCCTACCATTCATCACACAATATACTTTACTTATTGATCAAACCTACTTTGGTGTAACATTCATCATTATATATATATATATATATATATATATATATATATATATATATATAAAAACTTATTTTCAAGGTAACCTAACTATCAAGCTGTTTGTTGACAAAGGACTGCAGAAGATGCCACACCCCCTCAGGTAACATGACAGTCAGCTGGTGACCTCATGACAGGTTATCAGTAAGCAAACTCCTGCTGTTTGGGTTCGTATTGGTCCATGACTCACAGCTGCCTACCTGAACATGTTTAGGAAATAACTCAATCCTAAAAAGAAAAGAAAAAAACATAACAAAAAGCAAGAAAAGCATAAAAAGCATTTGAAAGAAGCTGGAAATAATTTAAAAGTAGTATGCAGGAAAAAACTACAAAGTAGTACTAACAAGACGTCCTCGTTCTTAACACGCGCTCAGTGTGTACTACTGACTGAACTCCACAATGGACACTATGTACAAAAGAAAATAAGGAGGAGCCACATGGCAGGTGGCCTCCCGCTCGGCTTTTTACTTGTAAACGAGTTCGATAGCTACAACATTTTCACAATAGTATAACCACAATAGTCGTGTCCGTTCACTGATATTTCCCTCACGTGTAACAAAAGGTAATATGCACAACTGCAACTGGCTGCAAAAGTGGAGCCAAACACAATGGGGATGCACCAACCACACGTGCTCCATGCATATCTGGCACATAAATCCTTCTCCGTTCCTCCTTCATACAAACAGCAAGAAATGAATTATGATTACCTGAAGTTGGACTAATGGGTCTGTTGCATCCTCCGCTTGCCAGACCTCGACCACGTTGGAGGACATCTGACTCAGGGCTTTGTGGGAGCAAGAAATACAATTTTCAATGAGTTGTTGGGTTGGAAATTGGGCATCATGGGGAAGGAGAAAAAAAACAACAACCGCTTGCAAATGCACCATTTTTTATAAAAGCAAAAAACGGCAAACTACCAGTCTCCCGTTTGTACTCCGGGTTATAACAAACGAATAAACTGACGCGGTATGGATGATAACCACACAGACAAGTGAGGAAATGACTTCGCCTTGGCTCACAAAGGCTGAGTGCTAGCTGCTGCACTAGCAGGAAGGTTAGCTCAGTGGCTAACGAACTTGGAAAACATCTCTGCTGCTGCAGTACACACGGTACACTTCACCCAGCTAACAACAAACATGTAGCTTCACTGCAGAGGCAGCTGGAACCGTGAAGGGCCCCGTTAAAGTCCCGGTAATACGCTACCTCTCCCCCTGAACGAGTTATTATTTGGTTTAACCAAACAGCACAGGGAACTGAGGGCTAGCATGAACTAGCAGGCTGACAAAACATTAGCTCTCCCATGTTGGTAAAACACATAAATATGCCTCGAGTCGCTACTTGAAAATTCATTTTTTTTAAACATGTTTCACCCATTTTAAAAACACACAATGTGTACAAATTAGCTTGTGCCACTGTCAAGTCAGACATATTTTTTTTCCGGTGGCCGTTAACGTTACACCCCTGAAGCGGAAAAAAAAAACCCAAAAAGGTAAAAAGCACGAACCTTGCAGCTGAGCCCCTCCGTGTTGTACGCAGGGTAACAGTAATTGTAGTATTCCGAGTAGTATGTTGATCCACGTTTTCCTGTGACAGTGGAAGTCATGAAGCCCCGCCATGCTGCCCTCTCAGCCAGCAGCCTGCCTTGTGTTTCGCTGTGTTGGTCTTTCTTTCTCTCCCCCAGCAGCAGCAGCAGCAGCAGCTCCCTCCCTCCTCTGTCCCTCCCTCCCTCCCTGCTCGCACACATCGGACAGACAACACTGACACTTGCAACAAGGCTGTCATCGTGTCGGGTTTCTGAAGGTAACACAAAACAAAGCCCCATCATGCAGAAGATATTCATGTAGTGTATAACGTAGTGGTGGAAAGTTACTGAACACATTTACTCAAATTTGAGGTACTTTATGGTACTTTACACTTTACTGTACTACATTTCAGAGGGAAATAATGCATTTTTTACTCGACTACATTTATTTGACATTTAGTAGTTACTAGTTACTCAAAAACACATATGCCTGTATTATATGATACATTACTATAATGCTATTTTACTTGCGTATTTTTACCTACTACATGTACAATTTTGACATACTTGTACTTTCTATTATATGCTACTTTATACTTGTACTCCACTACATTTCAGAAAGAAACATTGTACTTTTTACTAGAACTTAGATATTTTTCTTAGAATAAAGGGTATAAATACTTTGTTACAAACATAGAAATGCAGTACAACAAAAGCTGATTGTACAGCTTCCTATCATATTAGAATATCATGGTTTTTTATGTCAGTAACTATAAGTGTGAAATACTATTACTACAAGTCGCCAATAGTTTCCTCTGAAATGTAGTGGAGTAGTGTAAAGTAGTAGAATTTATAGTACCAGTACAGTATCTCATACTTGAGTAAATGTACTTTGTTACTTTCCAACACTGCTTAGTTACCTTTTACACATAAAAACATATATGCTACTAATATTCTACACTTACACTTTGAAAGAAGCCATTCTGCATTGTGACTACTTTTACTTTTGACACTTAAAGTACGCTTTGCTAATAACAATTCTGTACTTTTCAGGAGTATTTTTTAGATCACGGTACTTCTGTGTACTTAAGTAAAATATCTAAATACTTCCCCAAACAACAGTACCCTACAGGCAAGTACTTGTACATTTTGCTACTATTTTATAATCTTATAATTTTTTTCTGCAGGACCAGTACTTTCACTTTTGATACTTTAAGTACAGTTTGCGGATAATACTTTTACCAAAGTAGGGTTTTGAATGCAGGACTTTCACTTTTCCTTCTTGCATTGTTGTATTGGTACTTATAATATACTTATCATTTCATTAAAAAAATCAGTATTTCCCTTACTTGACCTTTGAGTATACCTCACATGCAATATGTATGCACCAGTTCAGTGTTATTCAATCATCCATCTTTCTTTAGGCCTGTACTATACTTTAGGTTAAGTGAACGTCTTTACTTCGCCTAATGAGGCCATTGTTGATCCCAAGACACGTTCAGCCAAAAAGATTCAATTAACAGTCGTCCTTAAGTGAGAGACAGTGAGGTAAGAAGATAAGCACAACCCTCTGGGAGCGCTTTAACGTTCGACATGTCAAACACATGAATCAGTGAGGACAGGTTGGGCAGGTACACGCATGAACACACACACTCGGGCTGCTCTGCTGTGGGTGGGGCAGTTCCAGCTAACAAAACTGCAGGTAGGCATTTTCAAATTGTTTTTTTTTTTTTTTCTGGATCATTGTTGCTCCAGTCGCATGAACATTTCTAACAAGGAACATGTAAGAACACTGCACATGTTATCAGTAGATTATCTTCATCCGGATATATAACCGATTATTATTAAACATTATAAACACTATGCATGCAGTACGTTTGCAAGGATACATATATTTCACATAACATGTGGCACTTAATACAAACATCTTTTTTAATGGCCTGCAGATTAAAAAAAAAAACTAACTTGCACTAGGTAACATCATAAATAAAAGAAAGTCATGACTCAACCGAGAACTAACAATATGTTTGCACATCATTCGTCTGCTGGAAAGAAAACTTAACTGGTGAGTAAGACGAGACGAGCACATTTGAAATGTAAATCAACAGACACACTGGCCTTGTCAACTAGGTCACTGAGCAAACGCTCTGCATTGGGATCTGGTTTGACGGAGGAAAATAAGCAGCGCAGTCGTCACTCTCGACAAGTCATGACAACAGTTTTCCTTTTTTTTTTTTTTGTTCATCATGCGTAGCTCTGAAAAGAATGTGCCTTTGTGACAGATTTGGTCATGTTTCAGAGGTAATTTCTAAAGAATTGAAAGCACAAAAGAGGGGGGGGGGGGGGGGGGGGCTGGTGTAAATACATTTGTAAACGGCACAATAAGTTTGAGAATGAACACAACTGCAGAAAACGGCTTGTACAACTCAAAAAGGGACATTTTATTTGCGGCACCATAAAAGAGGTTCTGCAAAAAAAAGTAAACGTACTTTAAATATTTACAGCATTTGTACACATAACATATCCTGAACACATCCTGAGTAATTTAATTCTCCTGTTCACTTTTTGTAAACAAAGAGGACTGGATGTTGCTTAAAAAGCACTTTTTTTCTTTTTCCTCCCATAAAAAAGAAAAGGTAGAAGAAAAAAAAAAAGAAGAGCAAAAGGATTTGATTCCAAACCATCTGTCTGAACCATTTAAATCAGACCATTGGCTACACAGATGTGTTAGGTGTAGATTACTTTCCATCATCAAAGTGGGGCTCTCAGTTTTCATGCAAACAGGTGTCCCAAAAGTCCGGCTTACGAGGTTGCGTTCACCAGAGAAGCCCTTCACCCTTCACAGCCACTAGCGCTTGGTGCTGCTCTTCTCTGGTTGCACCAAAGCAACATATCGGCTGATAAAGTCCATCTGCCGCAGCAACATTACTGAAACCCGTCGTTAATCAAAGCCCATAAAAAAGGCCCGGTGCATTTATCTTCACTGTAATACACAGAACATAAACTATGACTGCTGAGATACAGGTACACTGGCTTCAAACTGAAGCTTCAACACTTATTCTTTAGCTTACTGTGACCGTGTGAGACTAAAACGCTTTTAGTCCATGTAGTCAAAATCCTCCGGGATCCCAAAGGCTTTATCAATGCGGCTGTCATCAAAGGAGAACTTCTTCTTCGTCCAAGACTTGATGGCAAAAATATTGTCTGAAGACAGAAATGAAAATCGTCGTTTAATGAGCCAAAATATAAATTATAGTATCATAGATAGAAGCGTCAGTCCGGGATGACAATATTCTTGGACTTGAGGGTGATGGTTGATTCCAAGAAGAACTCATCGCTGTCGTGGCTCATTTGGTGAAAGTCGAGATATTTTTGGCTGAAGATTTGATTATTGCTTTCTGAACACGGAACGCTTCCCACCAGCGACCATTTAAGAGATCATTTAAAGCCATTGGGGGGGATTGTGGTCGAAGGCCTTAATGAGACCATTAAGGCCTTCTCCTTGGATACCAAAGCAAAGTGCACCAGTAGTTTGCATAAACATCTTGCTCAGTGCAGACTTGATGCCACAGATCTGTCAAAAGATAATTGATGCGTGTTGAGAAAGATTCCTGTTTGAGACTTAATTGTGGTTTCATTTTCTTTCTTTATTCATTCTTTCAATTAGCATTTTTAGCACCTTCCCGCAACCACCAAGATGAGGTGGAACATTTGCAAAACCAAATAACAGACTTTAGTTCAACACTTTTGACTATTTATTAACTCTAATATCTGCACTTTCTTTGATTCAACTAATATCCTCGATGATGAATGCATATAATCAGCCACGGCTCTTTCCTAATACACTGTATGAAGTGTGTTTTCAAAGCAGATCATTTAGAGTACTACTATTTCTTGAATTTGATGACGTATGATGGTGAATTTACCTCGATGTATCCGATATAAGTCAAGTCATACAAGCATAAAACTTCAAAACACATCAGTATATTAAGAACACAACCAATCTCATATTGTAGTCTATCAAGTCTACAAGTAGCCAAGACAACCTTCACCATGGCTGTAGTCAGAAATAACAATTTGTTTTACGATCTAACATGAGTTTCTCTGCTGCGAGTAGAGAATCAGGAGACAAGCTGAAAGCAAAATCAAATCGCTTCCTGTAGGTTAACACAAGTCTTATCAAGATCTTAAGTCAACAGACTCTGAACGATTGTATCAGTAATGTCTTTCACTTGAGTCCTGTTGAATCACTGTAATCCACTTTTGATATGACAAAATGCAGCTCAAGTGCACGTGATTAACAGTGTCGGTGGTTGTGTGCGAGCCTGTCTGTGTGGGTGTGTCTCAGCGCGACGAGGCGTCGGGTTAAAGCCGCCCAACTTCCACATTTTTTGGAAGATGCAGCCACAGGCGGTTCAATGCGTTCAGTGGGGTTGAAGCTGAAATAACGCCAGCTACATAGCAATTAGAGCCGTGCATGGTTAATGTGTTGTATGAAAATAAAAAAGTCACGCAAAGATGCAGCCACTTCTTCCAACGTGAACAGAAGATTTAAGCTTTGCTGTGTTGATTTTTGGTGAGAATGCACCAGAGCGCCGAATGTGTTTAAAAATGCAGCAGATGACACACAGCGGACGACATTCCACTTTTAGTGGTAACTGACAGCTGAGGACATTACAGCTTCTAGTTTAAAAAAAAAAAAAAAAAAAAAAAAAAAAGGTACACATTGTACTTGTTCTACGACAGCTGTTGTACAAGGTGCTGTTAGGAAACACTTCGTGGATTTGTTGAGTCGTGTCCACCCTTAGATGAGGGAAGTACAACTCATGGAAGAGGCAGAAATGACTCAGTTTCTATAAATGAGGATAATTCTATATAAGTGAAGCAAACGTGTGCCAACGAAAACTGACAGCGTGACTTTGTGGAGCAGTTAAGAGGCAACGTTGACCCTAAAGAGTCAAAACACCACAGGCCCGGCTGGTTACCACGATCCCCAAAAGATCAGCTGTCTTTAAGGTTGCCGCTCAGGTCAATGAATGCACACAGAGCGCCTTCGTGTTGCAGGGAGGTGACATTTTGGACACCGAGTGCCCTTACAGCTCGAGTGCTTTAAAGAGTAATCAATGCAAAAAGACCTGCCTGTACTGAATATTCAGAGGCAACAAGCCTGCAACTATTGATCAGAGCTGCAGAAAATCATTAATCAATTAGTCTATCGACAGAAAACTAATTGTTTGAGGTCGCAAGCAAGCAAACATGTTAAATGTTCGCTGGTTCCAGCTTATCAAACGTGACGATTTGATGGGTTTGTTTGTCATTAGCAATACTAAACTGAATATCTGTGAAGGAATCTGAAAAAGTCATATTGTTGCCGTTTCATTTTTTCTCTTTTTACATTTTATAGCCAAAATGATGAATTGCTTAATCGAACGAATAATCTGCAGATTAGTTGCAGCGCTAGTAATCATTGTTTTCTATATTGATTAATCTGCCTGAATAGTTTCTTGATTAATCAACTGTTTGGTCTATAAAACAACAACAACATCAAATGTCTTCTGTTCAGTCCAAAATCCAAAATTATTCAATTTACTATAATGTAAGACAAAACTGGCAAATTCTCACATTTGAAAAGCTGAAACCATCAAATGTTTGGCATTTTTGCACGAGAAAGGACAGAAATGATTGTGAATAATTTAATAAATGAATAATTGATTAATTGTTGCGGCTCGATTGCACACGTATTGACAGTGCATGCATTCCAAAGATAAGAGGACTCACCTGTCCACCTGGAAACGGCTTCTTTTGCTACAACATTTGACTTTCCTGCAAAACAAAACGTATGGTCAATATGTGCGTTATACAGTCTGTCTGCAATGCGTGTGTGTTCACAAATGTTATTTACACCGATGGACGGAAAAGACATGCAATCAATAAAAACGTTAGGGTTCCTTTCATCGTATCAGGCAAACGTAGAGTCAGTTTTACATCAAGGCATCAGCTCAGGTCTGTGATCCCAGCTTAAAGACACCGACTGGACAACGAAGCCCTTTCAAAAGACAAACAGTGAAGTGAGTTGCACTGAATTCCGCTGTGTGTGTGTAAAGACTGAAAAGAGTCGCGTTACAGATGAGAGAAACAGAACATCAACGTCCATCTTGTGTTGTAAATCTACAGCGTGTGTTTATGAAAGAAGACTCGCATGCTGTGCGAATGTAAAATAGGCCAAACGAATAAGCGCTTAATGTGAAAGCCCAGCTGACAGTCTGATGACCTCAGAGAAGAAAATATGTTCTTGTGTAGTAAACTGAACACAGGTCAGAAAGAAAAAAAACGCACTGGGGAAAGTGGACGTAAATGAAGCGGCAAACAACATCCTCTATGGGGGGAAGTGAGCTGATGGTTGGGTAGCTACAGCCGCACTGGATGAACATGTGGAGAGTTACTGTTCAACTCTCCTGGAACAACAGCAGGTAACAAATGAAGTTGCTAAGCACCTGGAACAATCACTTTAGGACATAACGTTTCGCTGAATCCGCATCAACTATCAACTGGACAGTTATTTGGCTGCTTTGCGACAAAGACTGGGCAGCTGCGTCCTAAAATCAATTTACAGCAGGTTTGGCAGATTTCTCCCCGATTTGTCACTCAAATAAAAAAAAAAATAAAAAAAACGAAGAGCGCTCTGGTCCAAGGACGTGATCGGTGATTGTGTCATTGACTCGCGGTCATTTCAGCATTTATTGAGAATATAAACAATGAAAACGCACAAAGATAAATAGCAGCTGCGGGTGGGCGGGAGTTAAATATCTTGTGACTCATGGACTCGTAAGCCGATATGACTCATTGTATAACGTGGTGTCCGTGGCCAGATGTTGAAAGTGCACCCGTTACATAATCCTATAGAATCAATACAGACATTATAAATATCATGCAAAAAATACTGTAGGACACATCCACCGATACATAATGCCACCGTGTCACACATGGCGGTTCACTACAACCCATACATGAAGGAAGCATGAGAAAGGAAGGAAAGGAAAGACGACCACAAACGATGTTTCCTTTGGTAAACAAATCATTTAAGAATCCTAAACGCTTCCTCCCACAGAGTCATACCTGCCGTGCACATGCCTGTGGCTGAGCGTTTTTTTTAACCCCACCTTTTACCACATCAGCTTGTTGGTATCGATGGGTGTGGTTTAAACCTGACAAATCCAACTTAAATCAAGCCGTTCTCCTCCTGTAGGAGCGAGCGTGACTCGTACCGGTTCTGTCTGTAATGGCTCCGACCACATTGAGTTTAGCACTGATGAGGATGTCCTACCTATCTTGTATCTCTTGATACATTGCTGCTTGTTTTTAAAGGCACCTTTAATTAAAATGCATTATCATTATTACTATAATTGAAATGGTTTAGCTACATTTCACTATTTTAAGAAGGTAAAAAAATGATTTTCTGCTCAGATAGCACCCCCCCCACCATTTTCCTGGGGTTGGACTTGGGAATCCAACAGCTGTTGCAGTGATTACGCTCCTCAATAGGTTCATCACAGGCACCAGAGTTACAGCACAGGGTCTGACAATGTGACCATGGAGTCATTTCTCTGGTCTTATGGCACCGAGCTAAAAACACACAAACCTTTTTTTTTTTTTTTTTGGTATTTTTACATATCGACCATACTGTGTAGAGAGTATTTAGTCACTACACATGTGGCAGCAGCTGTAGTTCACTTTCCATTTACACCTAAATCAAAGTTAAGAATGTCTACGGCTAAATTCTATGAGAGATTTTGGCTGTAATAATATAGACGTACCGGGACAAACGCTCAATATACTGGATCCTTAAGTCTTAAGTTACTTATTGTACATAGTGGACTATAGATGGGTCTTCATAGACTTATTTTAACATGTAAATTACCTGTAACATGTATCTTAACTTTGCCTACCTGAGCCACAAAATCAAACTATATTTCAACTTATTGCACAAAGCCCAAATATCTGACTTGGACTACAGGAATTATTACCTTCATGTCTCCGTGATTGTCAGGAGACAAAACAATATTCACGTTATGTTGGCGTGGACAACAACAGCAGACGTGTGTACAGACTGTCTGGTGTAACATTAGGAGGTGCAGGTAATATTGTTTTTACGACACCACACATGTCACATGTGTACACAAAGTAACACACCCTCTTCGCCGCCGCTCAGCTGTCACATGAACTACAGGGTTTTTTGTGAAGCCGCTCCTAGCTGTGGGGCACGGTGAGCGCATACTTAAGAAGAGGCGTGTCAATAAGCGACGGCCAGCGGCCTTGCCGTCGTCTTTTTATAAACTTTAAAACTCAAAACCCTTGAAGCCGAGAGGTCAGAGGTTGCGCGGTTAATTTAGATCGCAATTAAAACTGACATGCAAAGTTAAAGAGCACAAAGAAAGAACCCCGTCTGCGTGTCAGCAGGAAGGCTCGCGCTCGTTCACACGTACCGCCTTCTATCAACATGTAACATTATGGAGAATGTTTGTGGTTCAAGCCGCCAGTTTAAAAACTGACACAACAGCGTGGTTAAACGCATCTCGAGTGACCACTTGCGATAAGTTTGCACTTCCTCCATTTGATTTGAACCGTGAGAAACGAGGACTCTCGAAAGTCATGTCCCGACCTGTGAGACACAAATGAACTATGTTCCTCGGTGTTCTGGACGCACACTTTAGAGTTGACTGAGCAGTCCCTCGATGCACTAAGAGAAGCATTTTGCTTTCACATGCTGGTACTACATTATGTGTGTGTAGTCACATGTTTTTAGCTAAAGCCATTGGATCCCTGCATCTGTTTATTGCACCTTATTTAGAGCCGTCTAAACATCCAAGATAACATGTGAGGAGGGAATTTGAGGGTATTTTCCACGTCCTGCTTATGTTTTTGTTTTTTTAGCACTATGCCAAGTTCACTGCTACACTGGTTATTGGGAGGATTTCCTGGTATCCTTTTCATTCACGTCCCTAGAGTACATGCGTGTCAGTGCTGTGTGATTAATGTGCTGCATACTTTATTTAAAAAGAAGAACGTTAATGTCTGCCTCGTACCGACGCCTTATTTTTATCACTCCTATATTCGACAGTTTGTGGGAGGCTTCCCTGGAGTAGACCGGCTCCTAATGCACAATTCTGGATTCATCATCGGGTGTGAAACCACTTATTCTAGGTAGTTTGAGTCACGCTCAAGATGTTGGTTTCTTGGCCGTTGCCCAACTCTTTCCTCTGAATAAGAGATGTCACCATCTGCCTTTGTGAGCCACCTGATGTTAGAATCCGGACTCCATCTTTTTCATTGACGAGTCAATTATTTATTTATTTTTGTGCAAAAAAAAAAAAAAAGAGAGTGTGTATGTTGCATCTGTACTTACTCATGTCCTCGATGACTTCTGGGTCACATTCTCTGTACTTCTCCACCTCGGCCTTCAGCTGAGTTCGCTCCTCTCTCAGAGCCTGCAACTCCTTCAGCTGAGAGCTTCTCTCCTTCTACACACAGACACGGATCATTTACGCAGTTTATCAGTGTAATTAACGTGGATTTGCCATTTTATGTTTTATAACTTTATGTTCAAGGTGTGGAAGCGCGTGGATAATATTCTCACCGTATCTTGACGTCCTACTGTCGCTTTTTCAATCGCTTTCTGCACAGACACCTTCCGCTGCTTCGCTTCAGAAATCTTTAAAGTAAACGAGTCTTACATCAGTCAAGATGTAGCAAATAGAGGCTTTCCTGTATTCTCCCATAATGCAATGTTTGAAGTGAAAAGTGTTGAAGCAGTTACTGAGAACAACCAATAATCCCCTGACCAGAGAGCAGAAGCCATCTTGCCTTAAAAGCGTATAACTGTATATACTATAAAGATATATAAAGCACGCTCTATGATCAATAAGAAAGGAAGGCTGTGTTATTTGTTGGTAAATTACATTTATAGAGCCAACAGACCGACAGTAATAACAAAGCACACACATTTACATGGCAGCGTTAACAGGTGATGTCATTTCAACCGTCACATTCCACCGTAGGAGTCTGATGATCATCTGCCGTGGCTCGTCCACTATGACTGTACATCGTAATGCGTATCACACATCAGATCGCTGCTCTACATCGTTTAGGCCGTCGCTCTCTGAGGAGTCGCCACCCTCTCACCATCTGTCTGCCACACAGTGGGGAGTGGGACACTGAGAGCAGCGCTTCTCTCCGTGTCAACTCGTTTCTCACAACATGACAGATTGTCAGTTTTAAGTTAGAAATAGGGATGACCGTTTTTGTTTTTCGTACTTGGGAATGTCTCGGCTTATTTTTGAATATTCAAAATGTGAAAATAAAATGAAAAGAAGACACAATAATTAAAAAAAAAAATCCATCTATAATTTAACCACTTCCCATTCTTCTCTCTGCTGTCTATTACCAGAAGCCCTCTCTGATCCGCGCTGACCTCATTTACTGTAAACTCCAGTGAGTCGTGTCAGAACAGAAAGAGAAAACGCAGCCTTTGGTGAAAATCGGTAAAAATTCATTGTCAGCTCTGGAGAGATGCTGCTCAGAGCAACATGATCTGCATCGATCACGTTTTCCTTTGGAAACATCTGCAGCTCTTGAGTGTCACCTGTGTTTGCAGCGCCTCCAGTTTGTGCTTGCGAGCATGAAGAGCCTTGCTGGGAAAGGCCCAGTAGTAGTTAGACGTTCCCACTCGTTCACAGTCCACCATGTTGTCGTCCACCAGGCTCTGCAACACGTCCTTCACAGACATGGGAGCTTAAAGCGGCAAAGAGAGGAAGAGCACACCTCCTACATTAAAACACCCACAATCCTTCAGTTGCTATTATTACACTGCCTTCCTAGCAGTTGATGCCATTTGTGGATTATTGATTTGTGCATGGCCGATTCATAGTAGAAGTATGATTGTTATGAGCTTAGAGGACTTCAGGCGATGTAAAATGCATCTGGTGTCGGATGCAATATTGCATTCTACTTAGGATTTAAAAATGACAAGTCAGCAGCGGGTCTTATTTTTACTGGCAGCGCGTAGCACTCGAATGTTCACACGACTGAACCCACACATCTGCAGCCTCTGTGGCCGTTTCATGCTTATCTGAGAGAACGCTGCGTGAGAAGGTGTAATAGAGCAGCAGTTAAGAGCTGAGCTGAGCTCTGTGAGGATGTTGAACAGAAGCACAAAGAAAAAAAACAAAAAAAACAAAAACGGAGGGTTGAAAATGAAAAACACTCTGGATGGATCAACCACACTCTGTGCGTTTATGACTTCAGTCTTTTCATGGGATTCAAATAGCTTTTTTTTGTGTCCATTTTCAACTTGGGCCTTCTAATGGCTGCCAGTGTGTTATTACGACTCTTTATTCAATTTAGCCGAGATCACTCCCACGGCCCCTTTTTCTCACATGTTCTCCTCTTCCACAGAAAAATGTGCCCATAACACAGATCGCTTGTTCCCCCCCCCCTCTCCCCCCACCACTCAGTAACTACATCATGCCCAAGTAAGGGGGACAAAAACATGTGCTTTTAATCACAGCAACACGATCCAGTTTCTCCTGATTAATGTTATGTCCACTTTTAAACTAAAAAACAGTTCTCTCACACACACACACACACACACACACACACACACACACACACACAGCTCTGTTCCCCTGCCGGTCTTAAAAATCCACGTTTGTATATATTTATTTTTTTTATAAATGTTCCCTCAATAATCATAATGCCGGGCTCCACGTTGACGTCGAGGGAATGCGTTTGCTTTGAAACCAAAAGCTTTGAACTGTTGCTCACGATGAGATCTCTGCCATTGATACGTCTGGTTCTGCTTAAACAGACTAAATACAGTTAAGATGGCAACAGCTAATCCTGGGTGCCACGGTCATGTTGCAAGCATGTCACCACAATGTTTTCAAGACTGCAATAGTGTCGACACCGACTTTGTGGTCTTTGGAAATAAACTGATGGTATTTTACTTAAAAGATCATCGCTGGTATTCATCAAGGTTTTACACACTGAAAACAAAATCACTTTTTATTTCTATGAATGTTGACGTATTGAGGTTTATTAGTCCTGAATGGTTTTATTTAGCTCTAATCCTCTTAGTCGATTAGTAGTTGTTGTTGTTTTATGCTTTTTTTCCATACTGTATTACTTATACTTAGTGAATTACTTATTTCCAAGAAACTTATAAGCACATCTCTGGTGAACACAAGATTTGAACTGGTGCTTTTGAGCAATTCTTTTATTTTCATACATTCTTATGCTTGAGTTGTCTGAAAGGGATCAGTGTGTAGGATTTAAGGGTATTTATTGGCAGAAATGGAATATAATATTATTTAGTATGTTTTCATGACCTGAAACTAAGAATTGTTGTGTTTTTGTTAGCTTGGATTGAGTCCTTCATATCTACATATGAGCCCGCCGAGTTTCAACAGCAGCCCAGAATAGACAAACCAAACACTGGCGCTAGCAAAGAGCCTTTAGCATTTCTACATCCCCTGAAAGTCCCGTTATTTCTCCGACATGCTTGGAAAGGGAAGCGTGAGTGGAGGGGTAGCTCACCACTAGATGCCTCTAAATCCTAAACACGGCTCCTTCCAGTCGTGGCTGACAGTTCAGGGTGCACAGCTGCACGCTTTTCAGATTAAAGTTCATGTTCAACAACTAAAGTGTAGCAACAATAACATGCACTCAAACTCAATGACATGAGACCGGGGGCCTGTTGTTCGAAAGTAGAATAAAGACATCCAGGATAAGTGGGAAAGCCAGGTTGGACAAAGTCTCATAAGTTCATCCTGGCTTAATTGGTTGTTCGAACGCCGAGCCAGGCTGAGGAGGGGCGGCTTTGTCAAGCCAGGTCTAACTAATTCGAGTAAGTGCGCGTCCACGGCTTTCTTCAGTAGACCACGGAGATTGATCACAGATTCACTGATGAGACGACAGGTGTGGACACTTTCCTCCAATGAACAGCGGATCTGAATGCTGACGTAAGGTGACACACCTCTTATAAAATGAAGCACCGCTGCTGTCTTGAAGTTCGGAGACGGACTGATTAAATGAGTAGTGTAATTAATTGCAAGCACCTTTGCAAGTGTAGCCATTTCTAATTACTGGAATGACTGCAATAAAATCAGATTTGAGCTGGCAAACAATATGAAGGGTGTTTATTTACAATGACGAACACACGAATAGGCCCCAATTATGAAAAAGAACTATCGTAATAGGCTAACTTTATTTATTTTTTTAATTTGATCATGTTTTGTTTTATTTATTTAAAAAAAATAATAATTTAGCCTACGTGTTGTTTGTTTAAAAACGAGGCCAATGCGTAGCCTTCATCAGAACATGGAATGACTATAAAACACATTCATTTCTGATCAGCGCAGCCGCTGACTCCAAAGATAAGACAACAGAATCAACTAAGCTTGGCATTTAGCCTGGTCTGGAGCAGGCTAGCTGCAGAGAATAAATCACCATGGTAACTTGACCAGGATAAAGCTATCCAGCTTTCGAACAACCGACTGCAGGCTAAATTCAGCCAGGATAACCAACATATCCCGGCTTAATCCCTTATCTAGGTTTCGAACAACAGGCCCCAGTGTGGTAAATGGCTAAAACTGCAAGCAAAACCAAAACATGGAGAGAAAAAAAAAAGACATTTTAGTGCATTATGCTTTTTACCTTAAAAATCCATTGAGTGTCTCCTGTTCAGACTCAGCTCCCATATTCACGTTTTTATTTTCTTAAAATACATCTCTACTAACCTTTAGATTTATTTAATATATTTAGTAGAAGCCGGTGGGGGAAACACATAAAAAGGCCCATATTTTCTTTAAACAGGCAGCAAACCTGAACACCAAACGCACTGGACACAAGTTAACAGAGCGTTTCAAAAGTCTTAATGATGTGTTTTGACTGAAACTGTTGATCATTACTCACTTATTCCCTTTGTCTTCGGGGCGATCTTCTCAATGTCTTTCAGCTGAAACACATCTTTCTACAAAGAGAATAGGAGAACAAATTTAAACAATAAATATATTTGTCTTCATCATAGAATCATACAAAAAGGAACTATTTAACTTATCTCTAACCATATCTGTCAAGTCTGTAATGGAATGCCTTGTATGCTTTTATTTTTTACCAACCTATTTTAGGCAAGCTAAAATGAAATAAAATAGTGCATTTCTGTTTCTTTTTGCCTGATTTTGTCTAATTTTAGGGACAAAATGTTAAAATCTTAGTTTCTTACTAATATATTGTCATAATTGATCAAAATGACTTCCTGAACACAGACTTAAACTGTCATTTTTTTTGGTTTAGCTTCAGAAAAATAATTCTATTTATTACAAGAATTTTATTATTGACTTTGTTGGTCCAATAAGTTATAAATTATATTTGTGTGTACAGATGATCTATCAAGGACCCCCATGGCCAAGTGATGTGTGTATTCTAAGAACAAACAC
Organism: Cebidichthys violaceus; assembly: GCF_023349555.1. Classification (NCBI taxonomy): domain Eukaryota; kingdom Metazoa; phylum Chordata; class Actinopteri; order Perciformes; family Stichaeidae; genus Cebidichthys; species Cebidichthys violaceus. Next base: position 2,608,953 of record NW_027176594.1, read on the forward strand.
AAAAACCTCCTCAGTATCACTCAAGTATCAAGTCATTACAGGTATATTTATGGTTTAGTAGTTGTTTGCATGTTGGCTTTTGGCTTTTCTTTTTTTTTCAAACTGTGTCAAAGAAAATAAAATTCATAACAATACTGACTAGTGGGTATATTCATTAGCTTTTGAACCACAGTCACAGTGTAACTGACACAGCACAGAGACATTGAGGCCTAACATTATGGTTAATATGGTTATTTTTAATATGGTTCCTACTTCAAACCTTCAGCTGGTCTCCTGCAAAGGGAAAACTCACCGTTTCAAAGAAAATCTCCATCATGCGAGTTCTCTTCTCCTCCAAACTAAGTCCTTTCTTCTTTGACTGTGACAGATTTAAAGTAACACAAGGCCCGGTTAATGTCACTATATCACACAGCAATAGAAACATGTGCACGTGGCAGTAAACACTGTACGAGGGGTTGATTCTCCTAGATTTGCGCGTCTACCTCATTGTTGTTGTAATACAGCTTCCGGCCACCAGAAACAGCACTGAACAACAATGTACTCGGCGAGGATGGTATTACATGTGACATATATTGTATTATTAACGATACAGATCCTGAATTACAGCAAATATTGACCAAGTGGCACGTAAGTGTTTAACTCTATTTATCAACTTGGTGACGTGATTTCCGGTTAGCGGCTAACTGACGCTACCATTAGCTTGGAGCTAGCTTGGTAATGCTAGGTTGTCTGTGAGAGCACTATCACATCAACAGCGGGTGAAGGTGAACATCTGCTTACCATTGTAATTGGTTGGCTGTGCCAGCAACGTCCACTGACATGAATGGTTTACTTTACAATATGTTTTATAGCGATGTTGTTACGTTTGTAATCCAAATAGGAAAGAAATAGTTCGTCCAGTACTGAAATTCCCGCGGAAGACTGTCACGGGGCTTTTGCTGCCTTCTAGATCCTCGTAAACTTTTGTGCTCCCGTGGTGAGTTTGGGTATGTACGTTTAGAACAAACTGTTGTTGCCACGGTGAATGTGCCAAGTTGTATTTATTTTAAAAGCTAATAGGCACATATATTATTTGTGCTGAAACGTTCTATAAGAGGGTGTATTGCGATAAAACAGTCACGTTTGCCACCGTTTTGGGTCGTTAGTGTCGTGTTCGCTCGAGTCGACATAATTTCCGACTACAATTGAAGGCAGCATTGCTTTAAGGGGGAGGAGCGGTGTTTGAGTTCACGTCATGATTTTCTGATGCCCTCTGCTGTCTAATAAAAACATTGTTCAAATAGGGACATGACATAACAAAAACCCTTCATTCAGTAGGTCTGCTGTTTTACTGGGAGACAGTGTACTGTGATGACTTTTTATCTGCAATTGTATTGAAAATACTGATTAATCATCACTGCAGGGAGAAATACCTGTGATTCTTAACATCTTAATTCAAAATAAAAAGCTTTATATCATTGTAACGCAGTGTTTTCAGCAGCTATGCTAGCTAATAATGAATGCATCTTATTACAAGATGCAGTAAGTACACAATAAAATCAACTACAATCACAATAGTCTTTCCTATGGGCACTTTAATTCCATTTGGCATTACAAATATAAATGAGACAATGGAAAACCAATCATTGAACAGGATTGTGTAGAAAATGGATGACCAAATCCAGTACTGAAAACGGTCTGCTTGAGGATAAACACATTTTGAATATTTTTTCTAACAGGAGCACAGTGTATTTTTTACAACTCACACCTCAACTGTTGAACTAAGTTTTGCATTTTTGGAGGATAGACAAATAGTTTTTTTTACCAAAATACAACTTGTTAGTAGTTTTAATTTTCTTTTGAAAAGACATACGAGCACGTGGAAAGGGGTGAAGGTGATAATGGATTAAACCTGCATTGCAGCATGATGAACAAACCTTTTCACTGATGTGTCTGACGATTGACTTTATTTTCAGCATTTCTGCTGTTGAGATGTTTGCACATAATCACACAAAATGTTTAAGTCAACATATTAAGTGGCTTTTGTTTGGTACCTTAATTGATCACAACGCAATCACACTCATCTTGCACACACAAAAGCATTGTGTGGTTTTAGAAAAAACAATTAAGCAGAAGTTATCAGCTTACTTTATACAACCACATGTTTATTAATTTAAATTGATGACAAATTACATCGACCAGTCATTTTCACAGAGTGGATAGAAGTATTGTAATTGAAACAGTTCTTCCATTCAAAGTTTCTTTAAGTGGTTTTGTCAGCTTAAAACATATTCATATATTGTGCACAGCAGCATTTCTGGAGTTTATTAGTAAAAACAACATGCATAGAGATGCCTAATCATGCTCTACAATACCCTGCTACCTACAGTGGGTGGAATATTTTTCTTTTATCGTGAACAGGCAAAATGTGAGGACTCTTAAGAGCAATTAACAGGAAGCTGCAGTCACTGGAACTACAGTTCCCGTTAATTTTCAGGTGACTTGGATACGTATTTACTTAAATTTCCATCTCACTTAACAGTGTCCAACCGGTGATTTTTAGGAACAAGTGCAATAGCTTTTGTTTTTTTCCAGTTTTCCTGCCACATCACAGCAATTAAAAAGGTCTAACATATGTACAATACTAAAGCTTTATTATTTTAAATCAGTGACACTAAGATGGAATGTGAACACGGTTATGAATGATCCCTCAAAGCACCAGTCAGCAGCCTCCATCTGTGAATATGATAGATCCTCTCACTTCATTCAAACCACAATTAATTCTCTCCAATGGGATGTCACAGTCACACAGATGGCACAACGACAGCATGATTCAAGGGTGAGTGGGTGGGTGAGTGCAAATCTGCCGGTCGCTCCATACTAACAAGTGCATGTGTGTGTGTGTGTGTGTGTGTGTGTGTGTGTGTGTGTGTGTGTGTGTGTGTGTGTGTGTGTGTGTGTGTGTGTCTATACACTGTACAGTTTGTGCGCTGAGAGAGAAGGGCTACTGCAAGTAGCGGTAGACTTTGAAGCAGTGGTTGCCAGAATCTGCAACAACAACATGTCCGTCGGAGGTGAGAGCCAGACCCTGCGGGCCGTACAGCGGGTCTGCTGATGTGTTGATGTAGGACAGGAACGAGCCGCTGCCATCAAACACCTGAGAGACAACGAGAGAAACGCAAAGTCAGTGTTCTCTTTTTAATTCCATTTGGAAGAACACCAGAAGATGCTCTGCCTCCCACTTCATTAGCAGTTTATAGTAACAATAAAGTCGTTGATTATAGTGTGGCAAGGCAATGTTAACACCAAATAATTGCAGTAAGCAGCACTACACACTTGTAAAATTGAATACAAGTACCATACTAAAAGTTGCATTTGTTAATTTTTTTTAATTATCTGTTGATGAAAAAGTATTTTGAGTTGGTATTTTGCTATTTTAAATAAGTGCACTACTTTGGAAGGACGTTTAATTTATCCTTTGGTTGTCTTGTTTATTGGAAAACACAATATTTGATGCTGTGGTTTGTTTTTTATAAACGGATAACAATGATTTCATAAATAAAGATGATTCACAATAACTGAAGTGGTTGTTTGAAAATGTTTTTTTTTATTTGCAAATTATTTAGAAGTAAATGAACTGAAGAGGAGAAGATCTTTGTATTTTTACATGAAGTTTACATTCTAAACTGTAATCAACTTTTTCTTTACAGATGAAAATCACGTGGTGATTTTGTCCAAAGCGATCTACGAATGAGGCGAGTCATTTGTGCCAGAAGATGTCATGGCACTCAGACATTTGTGTCTTTTTCCTTTGTGTACATTTTGGCATGGGTGTGAGTTTTCATTCAAATCTTTGAAGTTCAACCTCCACTCTTTTATTAAGTCTCTAATTAAAAAAAACAAAAAACAATTAAAAACAATTGTTTAACCCATTGCCATTACAGTATAAAACATGCATTATCTCCAGCTTCTTGAGTTCTACCTTCAAAATTAATTTTTTTTTACTATTTGCCACCAGATTGAACCATTTTCTCATAATTGGCCTATGGTGTAAATACATGCTATTTTCCTGGTTTCCAGTAGGGGCATTGCTGCTATATTATGTGTATGTGCAATGCATCAAAATACATCTTTTTGCTAATCCTAGACAGTGAAAATGATCACTGGTGTTATTTACAAACTTTTACTCTGTGAAAGTGGACAATAATATTAATACATTGTGATGTTTATAGCAGTTTTAGGAAGGGGACATTTTCACTCTAAGGTAAAAAGTGCAAGTTTTTTTATGTGACACTGTACAAAAAATAGAAGTGCATATCCCAGGCTGTGAACAAATTGTTTTGAAAATAAATTAATATATGGTCGTTATGATCAGGACTGAAGTTAGTTAGTTAAAAGATGAAACTATGTGAAAGTGGAAAATAATATATAACTTAATGGCAGTTTTTTTTAAAACAAATTTTTGTCCTTTCAGAGCAACTTTTTAAACATTTAAAAACTATTTACGGTCTGCACAGTGTAGAAATCAGTCATAAAGACACGTACTGAAATCCAAACAACTGTGAATGCAGCAGCGGGTAAAAGTCTTCTGCTTGTATTTTCTCAAGATTTCTTCAGGTGAGACCTTTTGCACTGACCTGTATCCGGCTGTTGCCCCAGTCGGCTACTATGATGTTTCCATTGACATCCACTGCCACTCCCGTGGGGGCGTTGAACTGGCCGTTGCCCTCGCCGTTCGAACCAAACTTCAGCAAGAATTCACCCTCCGTGTTGAACACCTAGATTTTTGGTTTTCCAAAAAAACAAAATAGTGATGCATCAACTAAATAATTGCGTTGATAATATTTTGATCAGACGCTTAGAGGGGAAAAAAAACAACTACTAAGAATTTACAAAAGAAGAGGAAAGTCTGAAAAGTATCATACAAGCCAACATTTCTAGTACTACAGTATGAACGAATCATCATCTTTGCGTACTGTAGCCGCTCTGATATTGCACTCACCTTGACTGAGTGGTTGTGGAAATCTGTCACAATTATTTCATTGTTGTTGTTGACAGCAGCAAAGTGAGGCCCTTAAAAAGAACAGACAGCGAAGTCTCAGATATGCGCCGTTTGTCCAAATCAAAACGGGCAGTTCGGTTTAGAAAACAACCTCGCAATGGATGAATTTTGTTTTTGACATGCAAATAATTATTTCCCATTTAATGACAAAACATGACAGTATGACAATACCATGATCAATGGTACTACATGCTTTTAGTACAGTTCAGTTATTACTATATTAAACTATTATACGTTTTTAAGCAAAATCCTTACTCATCTAATTATAAAAAAAACCTCAGAAGTCAAAGGATAATGGGGAACTGTATGGTTCCTGGTTCAGCATTCGTCTTCATTCCACATGCAGGTGTGAGCTGGTTGGAGCGAGACTGTAGCGGGGGAAGTGCACATATTACCGTTGAGTGTACCTGCAAACTGCCTGTCGCCGTTGCCTCTGTTACCGAACTTGGTGACCAGCTTGCCGTTGAGCTGGAAGATGAAGACGCAGCAGGCCTTGTTGTCCACCACGATGATGTGGCCGTTTCTGTCCACCGACACGCCTTTAGGGCCCATCAGCTTCCCCGAGCCAATCTTGTTCTGGAGAAGTTGCAGATTTTAATTTAATTTTTTAATTCACATAGTTCATGGTGGGAACCTCAGGGAGTATGGGCAGAGTAAATGTGTATGTATTTTAACCTCAGTTAGTTTTACATGTAGTTAAGAGCTTTTAGTCTTACATTTGCTAAAAAAAAAAAAAAAAAAAAAAAAAAAAAAAGCATATAGGTTTGTATGTGTATACTTTAACAGAGTGCTAAATGAGACATCCCACGAATGCGCGCACACACACACACACACACACACACACACACACACACACACACACACACACACACACACACACACACACACACACACACACACACACACACACACACACACACACACACACACACACAATTCACTAAACCACAGGCTGACCTAAATGGAGCATGGCAGTGTTTTACATGTTGTTATTTAAACCCGGCAGTAACTAGAAGTAGGAAAATGAGACCATTTTCATCAGTCTATTCAAAGCACAAGACTAGAACGGTTGATTTTCACTATGAAATCTGCACTTTCTTTAGCATTTATGAAATAGACTAAAGAGGGAAGTGGAAATGTGCATGTCATTGTCTCAGGTGTGAAAATTGCAAATGACTCAGATGTTAATCAGGGCTCAGCATGTAAAGTACTGCACCTGTTTTTTACCATTTGAATTATTTAAAAACCTCATTCAGAAGAGTTCATCATTTTAAAAAGGTAGAGGGGGTGTTAAAGAGACGATATAATATTTAATACCAGTATTTATGGCAGCAAACACTGTGGTAATATCCCATTGTTATTGTTGTCCCTTTGGTAAAACACCAACATGGCGGTGAGGGCTGCACAGACAGACCAATCTTTGATACTTTGCTTTTCTAACTATACATCAGATATTATAACACTTTGTCCTATTGACAGCTTTAGTATCAAATTGAGATAAAACATTCAATCTTGACTTACCTTGAATTTGCCTTCACTTGAAAAGATGCTGACCCACTTGTTGTCGTAGTCGGCAATGATGATGTCACCGTTTGGGTGGATGGCCACTCCGGTCGGCCGCTGCAGTTGACCCGGAGTCCTGCCGCGCACGCCAAACCGACTTTTGAACTGGCCGTCGTTGGAGAAAATCTGCATCACACAAAACATGTTAAAGATGTTGAAATAAAAAAAAAAGAGATTTTAAAATTTGGTGTTTATTGTTTTAAAACGAACAAGGCTCTACAAAAGGCCGACTACAGTTTATTCCCAGTGAGATGGCAAAGTGCATAATAAGCACTGCTTAAGGTAACTGAGCAATGGTAAGTTATAGTGCTCCACTATACATTTTTATTTGTTGGTATTGTCATTTGTACCTGGACACACTGGTTGTTGCTGTCTGCTATCAGCACCTTTCCCAGAGAAGAGGTAGCCACTCCCTGCAGGTTAGTGAACTCCCCTTTGTTTCTTCCTTTGGTGCCTTAAAAAACATGAAATATATTAGTGGACTTACGGTAAGTCACAGACTAGAATATATTCATGAACTAAATGAAGGTGCAATGTTTTAACTGATATGAATTTGTGCATAAATGTTGATTTTACAGTGTTTGTTTGTATTGGCATTTAGGTGAGACTGTATGTTTGCAGTTATTTCAATTGTTGGATGTCTGTTTTGACACTGTATATACTCTATAAGCTGTTCAATCAATTATTCAGTTGTTTGTTCGTTCCTTTATTAGACTGAAGATGTGACTTGTTGGTTTCGAACTTAATGTCAAGCTTATATTAAAAATGTAGTTTTAGTTCAGTTACTTGCATGATGCAACAATATGTAAAGAGGTGACGTTTCCAAATCAAGAGACAAAGACAAAACTGACTCGGTCTTGCCTCTTGTCTGTTTCTGTCAAACCTGCGCTTTAAAGTCAATGAAAAACACTGATTTATTACTGAAAAACTGTATAGTGAAAAGCTGCAACATTTTTATCTTTTGATTTTTTTTTTACAAATATTTTGTAAAGTCTACAAAATAGACCAAAAGTCCAAAAGATATTAAATTTACAATGACGGAAGGCAGTTAATCCTCAAATTTTAGAAGCTAGAATCAGCATTTTTCATTGATTAATAACTTAAATGATTAATTAATTGTCAAAATATTTATTGATTCATATTTTGACATACTTTATGCACTCATATAAGGATAACAAGATTGCTAAATTTGGCTAAACTGTTTGAGGGCATGGTTTGAAATGGTTTTAAGGATTTTAAAACACACACACATACAGTATACGAGTGTATATTTGACATTAAATAGTTCTTACCGATTCTGAAGATGAGGTCGTCCTCGATGGGGTTCTCTTTCCTCCTCCCTGTGCTGTACATGCTGGCCGGCCTCTTGATGGCCTTCTGCTTAATGTGTCCACTGCCCGGAGACTTCAGCCTCTTCTTGACGCCCTCTGAAGATGACGACACATCTATGGATTTGGTGGCCTTTATCTTAAAGGGGCTCCCTTTGATATGTTGGTCATATAAACGCAGCGATAAGTTAAAAGTCCCCTCTTTAGGAGCTGTGAACAGGTACTCGTAAGTGCCATTCTTGTTGTCCAGTATGTCCCCTTCACCTTTGCTACCATCAGGTGAGGACATTTCAGCGGTGATGACTGCGTTGCCCATTTTGCACAGCTCTCCGTCTTTGTCCTTGGTGGTTATTGTGATGGAGGTGGGGACGCCCACCACACAGTGTCGTAAGCCTTCACCTGTCGCCACGGTCTCAGAGGCCACCGCGTTAGTCGTTACAATAGTGCCCAGGTTGTGGATGGACTTCTTCAGTCCCTCCGTCTCCACGATGAAGTCCAGCTGGTCGTTCTCTCCCGGCTGCAGAGGAAGCTCCTGGCTGGCCAGCTCCTTGAGACGCTCGCTCATCTGCTTCTTCACCAGCAGCACCTCGGCCTCGGTGCCGTGGCTCAGGGCCTGCTCTGTGAAGTTACAGCTGCTGTTGATGCCCTCCTGGCCCTGCAGCAGAGTATCCAGCTGGGTTTGCAGCACCTAATACACACACCAGGGGGCAGCAGGGTTCCCTTGTGGTTAGAGACGCTGACAAGAAGCACTTCTACAAACAGGCAAATCAAGTACAGAGGGTAAAAAGGGTGTAAAAACAAAGCATACTGCATGACATGGCACCATTACAGAAGGAAGGATCTTAGCTCATTTGGTTATGTGTTGAGGTAAACACAACTTCATGCGATTCTGCAAAACTAACAACTTTCACACACACACACACACACAGCAGCGGGGCATAAAGACAGATGAATATCAGATATTGTTATGCCATCCTGTGTTGACTTGTAGAGCTTTGACTGTGGAATTAATGCTAGTTACTGGTATAGTAGACACATAAACCAATGAACAAAGTAACTTATTCATTGATGATCCGTTTAGTGTCAACTAATCACACAAACTCATAGTTAATTACCCATTTATAACATGAGAAAGTGTTACCATTTTAGCTACCAATGAGCTAATACAAGTCACATTTAGATCATTAAATCTCTCAGTAGCTCATACTTCTGGTATTCTTTGTTGCTAATGCTTTTTAAGCAGATTCTCAGTGTTCCTCCTCATTACTGGGACATCACCACGCCCTCTTTAAAGCACCAAAACACACTCACCCTCATCTGACCATCCCACTCCTCTTCTTCTCCAACAAGAGAGGCCATTAAGCCATTTATCCCTGGAGTCAAAATGTGTCCCTCTTTACACTAATTCACACTCTGACGCTGTGAAAACTAGCATACTGTCCGTACATACTGTGAGAATAGAGCTCAAGCTTCAGAGGAGGAGGAGGAGGAGGAGGAGGAGTACAGAGGGTTTCCCATGAAGAGCAGAGCTGTATGCGGTTTCCTCGCTGCACATGACACACCCAGAGCGTGCATACAGCACACTGGCTCCATCTAGCTTCCAACCACAACACAGCTGAAAGGCACATATCTCACTTTCCCCTGGGCTCCAGCGTTTTAGCTGCGCACCAGCCCGTGAATTGGAAATCATTAGCAACCCATGTGATGGAGCGCCCTGCAGGGGGGGTGACAGCAGGCTCCTGGCCAGGCTGGGTGATTGGTTTGTTTGGATGGGTGGGGGTGGGGGGGGGGGGTGGGGGGTGGGGGGGGGGGGGGGGGGGGACCAGCTCCCCCGGTCCAACTACTGCCTATCACACCGGCTTAGACACTGATCAGCAAAACTAGCCTGATGAGTAGCCTGTAATGGGTTAAAAGCTTTCCAAAACCGGATTATAATTAGGTTAATGGTCATTTCCTTTCTTTCTTTCTTTCTTTCTTTCTTTCTTTCTTTCTTTCTTTCTTTCTTTCTGTGTTATTTCCTTTTGTTATATATTCAAAAACCTCTTTATGAGAATAAGAGGTCGATAGCGACTGCATAGTGCTTTACGCCGATTAAACTCAAACACTTATCAGTATAGGGACCAAAGTTTAAACCAAACATAAAAAGGCGTGACAAACAACACTCTGCATGTGTCAAGCCGAATTACATCGTTTCAGGCCGTGTCACCTCACCTTCTGCTTGAGGCCGTAGTTGACCTCCAGCTCCATCAGTAAAACGCTCTTGCGGACATTCAGGGTCTTCTGCAACTCGTCAAAGGTGGTATGGATGCCGTCCTCAATGGAGCCCTTTTGATTGGTCAGCTGCAGCAAGATCTCTGACAGCGTCTGCAGGGCAGAGTCGATCTCTGGCAACCTGGGAGGAACCGGAGGAATGAGGAGGCATTTTTTAAACATACTGAGTCATCAGTCACATGACAGAGGATAGTGTTTGTTATGATGGCTGTTACTTGGGTGTAATGTGAATTAAGTCCCTTCTGCACTAGGAATTCTACTTAATGCTGCTGTTGTACCTCTTCTTGACAGCATCTAGCTGGTCCTGTAACGAGGCCTTGTGTTGTTCCACGACGTCTTTAAGAGGCACAGTTGGGTGTTCTCCATGTTCGCCACTCGTACACTCCTGACACATGGCCGTCTCACAGGGCGGACAGTAAAATTCCATGACCTAAAAATTAAAGATTAGACTTAAATATTGGGTTGAGGCTGATGCCAACATTGGCCGGTGTACCACTTTGGTCCAGACTGAATTATCTTAACAGACAGACAGACCGACTGTGCACGAGTCTTACGTTGCCTCCATGGTTGGGGCAGGTGAGCAGCTGGCCTGTAGCCACAGCGGTGATGTTGTTGAGAGCGGCGGCCTCCTGGCTGCGGCTGTCCGGCGCCCGCTGCAGCACGTCCATCAGGTTGGTGATGAAGAAGTTATTCTGCAATGCCGCCACACCCTTCTCCGGCAGGATCGAGGTCTGGCGGCACACGGGGCACGACAGTGTGAGGCTGTGGGCCGGGATGTAATTCTGCAGGCACCTGGAGGAGGAGAACAGGAGGGGGGGGGTTATTAAAGAGTGGGAGCATCCTGTAGAAATTTATGTGAAAGAAACGGCCTGGAGAAAGGCGTGGGAGGTGTACAGTAGTGTGTGTGTGAGAGAGAGAGTGTGTAGGTGTGTTGCATTGAGAAGATTTATAAAGTGAGTGATAATGTACAGTAGATATGCAGTTGTTACTCACAAAGCAAGTTTAATGTTAATTGATCTATTTTTGAACGAGGAAGCCTCTTTTCAGAATTGCAGCTCTTCTAATTTTCTCAGTAATCTATTTACACAACTAGCCTTAAATGAAAAGTATTGAACAAAAACACATTACACGAATCTACCAGTTTATTATCATTCGACCTGTAAAGTGGATGCAAACAGGTGAAAATGTTGCATTTGATGTCATCTACTGGTTGAAGTATTCACATACTCAAAGTGGTAGACAGTAGATTTCTACAAACTGAGTTTCAACGATTTAAGGATAATTTATTATCATTATGCAACACAGGGTTGCATTGGACTGCATTAGATTGTACACATGTACATAATAAACTCAATGAGGAGCAACATTACATTGGTGGTCAGAAATGCACAGAAAGATTCTGCTATTGAGGATTCAATCTTATATTACATTTTTAGCTTTTAGATGCTCTAGGATCTCTTTTGCAATTATTACAAATCATGGTTAAATATAGGTTTTAGATCAGGCAGATAAAAGAAATCAAAGCCAAGGATGGAAAAAGATGAAAAAAAAAAAATAGATAAAACTTAGAATTTAACTTCACAACAAATGTGATCAGTTCGGATCCAAATAATAAAAATGTGAGGTATTTATATAACCATTTTCCTCTCAACACTTCCGAAAAGTTAAATTATACTATAGAAATGTATGTGTGGAACAGATATAGCAGAAGAGAAACTGTTTTATCGTTTAATCCGACAGCTTAATGGCTCTCCAGAAGCAGCCAGAGTAGAAGCGACAGTCCACAGTTTCTCTTTTGTGTCAGAAACAAAAGGCCGGTTGTCACAGAGGATGGCACCAACACACCCAAGATAACAGCAGAGATGCGCCTCATGTGAAACAATACTCAAATTTACAAAAGCATTAGACTATTGATTGAGTAATATTGCTGCATCTACTACCAGCAGCATCCCTTTCTTGCAGAAAACATGATAAATCGTACTTTTTGAGTTTGAGACCTGATCAAGTTACACTAAAATTTGCAGGATTAAAACACGTAGATCTCCACTTAAAAACATTATAGTAACTCCACTCACCTCTCACAGAAGGTGTGTAGGCAGGGCAGTACTTTGGGGTTTTCGTAGCGGTCCAGACATATGCTGCAGATCAAGAACTGCTTGTCAATCTGGCGGACCACGGGGCTGGGAATAGTGGAGCCTTCAGTGGCCATCCTAAAACTGTGACATAGGAGTCCCTCTTCCGCTTACCCAGTACCCTGCAGAGAGAAACAGAGGGAGGATGAGACAGAGCGAGGACACAGCCACAAGACGCGACGTACGACCAAACACGCAGGGGCGAGTGGAAATCTGTGCGGTTGTAAAGATCAAAGTTAGAAGCAAAATGCCTTCCTCTCTCCGTCCCGTCGCTGAGAGAGGAAATGCCAAACGCACAAACAGACACAGCGATCAGCGCCTGTGACTACAGGCTTCAACTCAAACTCATAAACACAGAAGTAATAAGGTTAGAGACAGTGACTGAAAACAACCCTTCAAATCCACAGGTCACCAAGACAAAAAAACAACTCGTATGTTTATTTACATGTTATATTTTACTCTCATCAGTCAGCCTGGGAATAGATACAGCATCTGAGAGGTTGTGAAGAGAGTGAGAGGTCAAGTTTTGGGATTGAAAGTCCATTCTTGATCTGTGGAAACAATAATCTCACCACAAAGTCTTTAAAGTGACCGTCACACAATCTTTAAGGACAGACTGCTATGTCCAGTGTGTCCAGAGATGGAGGATAACTGTTGTTCCCAAACTTCTTTGCTCATGGTGATTTCAGCATCCGCTGTGACAATAAAGAGAGCTAGCAATATTCAAAACGTGAAAACTTTTTTGGTTTATACGCTCAAGCGAGCAGGTGATTGGCTACCATTGTTTTTTTATCCATTAGTTTTTGGCCATTTTATGCCTTTATTCAATAGTGGAGGTGGAGAGAGACATGATATGTGGGGAGAGAGAGAGTAGAGGCCTGTTTGGCCCATGCTGTAGGAACCCTAACCACTCGGCTAGCGGTTCGCTCCTGACCAACAGTCTTTCACTCTCGTATCCAGTTAAAGGTTAATTTATTGCCATCGTACAGCACATAAACAACAAAGTGCAGTTGTAGTTTATGTGGAGTGTGGAGGATGAGGTGGAGTGGAGGAGTCTCGCAGCCTGAGGAAAGTCTAATCGTTGTTAGAGGCCTAAAGAGGTAAAACCATCCTACATGATGAGAGGAAAGTCTGTGAAAATAAACATGGCAGGATTTATCTCGCTTGGCTCTCGACCCCCGATGTCGAGAACCAGCACAGTAGCGGACAGTCGGAGTAAATCAGAGCTGCAGCTGTGGCTGGATGCTCCTCATGAAAAAGGCACTTTGAGAGATAAATATTTGATTATAAAGTGAGAGCACGGCACTCTGTGTTCAGCACTCATCAGTGAGAGACGGAACACTTAACCTCTAAAAATAAAACACTTTAATGCCACCAAACAGCATATTTACAACGATTCCTCATACTAACTTGCTCTCCGGTTTTATCTGAAACATCCATTTAATGGCTCCTGTATTTCAATGTCGGACATTTCTGTAACGTTCTCTGGCAGCTAACTTAGACACAGAAAGTGTGTCAGTGCTTTTATTGTCTCTTCGCATTCAAGACGGGCACAGAAACAGCCACCTCTGCTGCTGAGAGGAAAGCCCTCAGGGACTGAACTTCTTTCTACGGTGCATGCTCTCATTCCCCTCTTCTCGCTTTTCTTAAATCTCTTTTATACAAGCATCCTTCTCTCTTTCACCCTCTCTGAAAGCAGATATGAGAGCCTCTAACTACAACGTTGTCATTTGGTAAGCCTGAAATTAGAGCGGTGGATAAAATGACTGTCATAATGAAGCTTCGATGCCGTCAGCGGGTCATTACCAACGTTTCCAATATGTCACATGGCTGGTATGTAATGTGTTTGCTGCCAGCTGACAAATAGTTTTGTGTTGAGCAGCTCAGGTCTGCTTCACAAAAGCTGGAGAAGCAGAAACAAGTTACTGTAGTGGTAGAGTAACGAGTTAAACAAAACCCCAACAATCACAATTTAGCCTTACATTTGAGCAGCACAGCTCAGGTCTCAGGCTGCATGTCAATAATTCACCAGCTCCACGGGCCAGACTAAGCAGATCAACAAAGCATCAAATACGACACCGATTATAAAAGTGAAATGAACAAATCCTGCAGACAGCCACAACAGAAGCAGCCCGGTGCTGACGGTGCACAGGGCTCTGCTCTTACATAATCAGATCCGCTCCAGCTCAGCGGAGCGATTCCTGCTGGATGGAGCTGTCACCTAACACGCAGCGGAGGGAGGGCACACGTGAAACAGCCAACTGATGACTGGAATTTTAGCCTTTTGGCATGCAATGACTCCAAGAGAAAATAAGTTATAATCGTGCAAGAGTTTTAGCTTGAAACACCAGGTATTCCAAATATTTGGCTCATAACAGTGTTAATCAAGACTTACAGTGCTGCATCTATAGGCCGATCAACAGGCGTCATCCACTCCAGTACGCAGACCGAACCATTGGCTCCATGTGACTGAAACGCGCACTAAAATCCCTCTGAAAGGATGCTCCGCTCCAGGTAGCAGCAACGAGCCAAACAGGAGACAGCGGGATGCGTTTGAGGGAGACGGATCCTCGGTGTTCACACGTGAGACAAGTTGAGGAGGGGCGATTTAGCCAGATTGTGTGTCAGTTTTTACATCATCTCTTCCAACCCCTCCCTCCTTTGCGCTCCCATCATTATTGGCTCAGTCTGTCTCATCTCATCCATTCATCTCCCTCCCTCTCTGCCTGTCTGAAATAAATGCTGGCTCACTGCAGTGCAGCGAGCATGTGCAGCATCAGGAGTGTGCGAGCGAGTGCTGGCTGACGGATGGTGAGCTTGCAAATGAAAAAAAAAAAAAAAAGGACAGCAGTTATGGCTCCCCGCAACGACCAATATCGTTAAAGCCAAAGGGACCTTTCTTTCTGAGTGTGTGTGTGTGTGTGTGTGTGTGTGTGTGTGTGTGTGTGTGTGTGTGTGTGTGTGTGTGTGTGTGTAATGCTGACTCAGTGTACTTGCAGTGACAGAGCAAAAAAAAAAAACACAAAAAAAATATGGAAAGCCAGAGGCTGAATTTGAAAGATTAAATAGAATCATGATTACTGAGTATAAGGTCATAAAGGAAGATCTGCAAAAACCAGAGGCACTCTATGTGCTTACACACACACACACACACACACACACACACACACACACACACACACACACACACACACACACACACACACACACACACACACACACACACACACACACACGCAAGAATAGTCTCAACAATATAGCATGTTGTTAGTCCTTAATAGTCTCTATAAGAGTGAAACTCTTGTTTTGATTAAAAGATAACGATGAAGGCCTCACATCATGTGATTTTCAGGATCTCAATCATCACACTGCTGACTCTATAAAGCTTTCTATATTTAAAAGAATAGATCAGCTAAACCAAGAAACAACAGCATTAATTAGCCTTCAGACAACAGCGACCTCCTGATTGAAGCCAATTGTGTACATTTTTGCATCATCCCAGCACACTATGCGCTGTATGCACATGTGTATGTGGTGGAGGTTAGTCAACAAACTGACTGCTTTAAAAAGCGCTCCGTTTGCACAATTCACTAAACGTACATGAAAATCCGGCCTGTTCTCATTCCCAAGGCGTCAAATAACGCATCTGATACCGACGCACAAGGCTCCCTTTAGCGTCTGTATGAGACGCACCGGGCTTTAAAGTAACTACCATGTAAACTCATTCATGTCGTTATCACACGCTCAGAGAAAATGATCCGGGAGCGTGATGATGTAGCATAATGATGGGCGGGAGGGAGGGGAGTCTGATGGGTCAAACAGACACAGGAGACCGGCGTTTGTGTCCTTAAAATAATGTCTGAATGTACGAAGTGTCACAAAAATCACACTTGAATAGCATTATCAGGCTGAATTGTCCTCATTGTTTGCATTTAAGAATATTAAATACAGGTTTACCCGTAATCTATTTAAGACATGAATGACTTCAATAGTTAGACATTTCCAAACAATAAAAACAAATTTTAATTATATATTTTTTTCTCTAAATTCAAGAACGATTTGCTTAGAATCTTAAGTGGTTTTGAGGAAATAAAATAAAACATATGACCAGGATTTCTGCTATTCTTTGGTATTTCCTTCATCAGTAACACCAATGACATCCTGACATTGTAAAATAATGGCATTAGGGTTGTTGTCCCATCTAGTTTCTGTTTGTTGTTGCTTGATTTAAATGATCTTATCTTTTCATATGCCGAGTAAACGCTCTTCTCCATCCATCAGCGAATAACATAGGGGGAGTGCTCGGATTCTTTTGAAGCGTTTGTACCTTTTCCATTTAAAAAATAACCTCAGTTGCTCTTGACAGAGTTGTTTCACACATTTCATTATGCCTGGCAGCTTCGAGGCTGTTCCAGTGATCTCATGTCAACGCCTGCCAAACCCAGTGAGTCAGTCAGAGGAGAGGGACACAAAACAAGAGAACTCTGGAGGAAAGACGAACACATAAGTCACTTTTGTGTGTAGCATTAACATGCAGATGCACGATCAGCTTGGATTCATTACTCCTAATGATCAGGCTGAATGCATAGAGAGACGGCTCATCACATTGTGGGTTTTGTCATCAGTTGAAAAAAAATATAGCATATTATGCTCCGACGGTAACCTTATGAACAAAAAACAAAAACATTGCTTCAAAAGTCCACAGGATGCCTTTAATGAAAGGTTACAGAGGCTGCCTTTTATTTGAATAATGCAAATAACAGAGCAACCAGCTTCTATGACAAACACACCTCTTCATCACTTTGTTTCTGATTTGTTAAAAGGCACAGTCTGCAATCTGAACGTGAACTAAACTCCACCAAAAGATATCAAAACACAGGACTGGAAGCTGCTATGTAGCAGCTAAATCACAGATATTAATGTTTTCTGATGCTGTTGAAGGTTTTATTTCTTCAACAGTGTTTACAAAATAAAATCTCTTTACCTGCTTTGTTAATATTAAGTTATTGTCAGTTAAGAAACAAACTGCTGATTCAGTACTTCATTGATTCAGTTCACTGCTGCTTCATTCATGTATATAAATGTACTTACACAAAGCTAAGGGGTCTTCTACCATGCACCTCTGAGAGGTGCATATAATGTTATCCATGTTCGTCAGTTTTGTAGGCGTTTGGTCATAAACTAAACTATTCTACAGATTGTACATGTATGACAGAAAACGTTGACCTGCCGATGTGAAGGGGACAAGAACATTTGCGTCGCATTTCATGGCAATCCATCCAATAGTTGTGAAGACATTTCCCCCAAAACCACAAATGTCAACCTCCCGATGGTGTGAGAGGAAAAGTCAGATGGTCACAAAAGTCAATAGGATTCATCCTCTGAGGACCATGAATGTTTCTACAAAATTCTACGGCAATCCATCGAATAGTTGTTGATATATTTTAGTCAGGACTGAAGTGGTGGACCAACTAACTGACACATCGACATTGCCATTCTTAGAGATCAGCCACAAGCATGGCTGAAGATAGAGTTTGGTGCTTTAAAGCTGGGTTAGGCAGTTTCTTTCAGGCATTATTGGGAAAAATTGGGTATCACCAGTACCAGTAGAGAGGTAAAAGAGAGGCGTCCAGGAGACATCCTGATCAGATGCCCAAACCACCTCAGCTGTTTCGACATACAGCCAATACGAACGCCCTCTTTCTGAAATGACCTGTGATTGGCTCACGTCACAAGCTAGACTTCCTAAAGCCCGAAAACATAGCCAAGAGGAGGTGCAGGAGTCAAATTTTCTCTCAGATCACTTGAATTAAATTATGCTGAAAAGTTATCTAGAATTTTTGCCCAATAATGCCAGAAATATATTGCTTACCCCAACTTTAAGTCCCTTACTTTTCACAGAAACCAGCAAAACCCATGACTAGAAGGCCTGTGTGAGGGACACACACACACACACACACACACACACACACACACACACACACACACACACACACACACACACACACACACACACACACACACACACACACACACACACACACACACAGTAAATGCGTCACCTAACCAGTTTGTTGCTTCGCTGTTCACACCCACATCATCACTGATGCATTAAGACACTTCAAAGACTGCAGCAAAAACAGTATTTCCAACTGACTTAGTCGCTGTAATAGAACGAAAACAAGCAGCTCTCTCAACTCACCTTGCAACAAAGAAAACACACCGTTAACCAGCATTAAACTTTAACTGCCGTCTGTAGAGAATCTAGGGCAAGCTGTCATTTTTTAACCAGCTCATTCCAGTTTTTAAAGCATGCTTCTATGTATATTTTAGCTTGTATTTTGGTTTACATTGTGGCTGAAGTTGCTTGTTTGTTACTCTGGGTCTCCCTCTGGTGTCCATCCATCTTTCCAGAGCGCTGACCTCAGCTGTTTTCACCAGCTGTCTGTTTCTAAACACACATAATGCCATGTCACTCCGCAGGATAATGACACTGCCCAGTTAGAACCACGGCTTTTCAAAATGTAAACAATCAGAGTAGAGACAAACAGACGGATCGGTTACGCGTTTCTGTTCGACATCTCTGTTGGGGATCAGCTCGTTCGTCTCACT
This sequence comes from Cebidichthys violaceus, assembly GCF_023349555.1. NCBI lineage: Eukaryota > Metazoa > Chordata > Actinopteri > Perciformes > Stichaeidae > Cebidichthys > Cebidichthys violaceus. Next base: position 2,627,900 of record NW_027176594.1, read on the forward strand.
TCACCGGCACATTATCAAAGGTCTAATGCTGTTTTATGATGGAGGACTCATTAGTTTGTCAGGTCAGAAGTCCGAGAGTCCAGTCCACATGCAGGTTCACTGCTGTGTTTCCAAGTCGGTGTCAACCGAGAGTCGAGTCACAGGACAGTTTATTGCTGCTCTCTTTAAGCAATTTGAAGTCAGATTTTATCATTTTATTGTTTTCATTGCACCTTTATACATTGTTGTGTGTCATATTTTTGTTTTCCTTTGCACAATTGTATTTAATGAAGGCAAAACTCTTTTTTCAGATTGAAGACCTTGAGCAAATTCAAAGTAGTCTACAATGTTTGTCAAGGTAGTTTAAATTAACATACGAGTGACAAAGACTGATGTGCTTAAAGGAATAGTTTGACTTTTTTTTTTGCAAATATGCGTATGTGTGTACCTTTTGTTGTGGCAATCCATCCCATAGTTTTGTAGACATTTCACTCAAAACCACAAATGTTAACCTAGAGATGGCAATTGAGGAAAAGTCGGGGGGGAGGGGGGGGGTAATCTGTGCAGTATATTTCAGTGTGGCCGACTGACCAACAGACTGACGTTGCCATCCCTCCGGCCATAATTTGTGGTTTCAGAGGTTAGCTGGGTGCCGTTTCCCCCTCCTTCCAGTCTTTATGCTAAGCTAGGCTAACTGCATTATTTAAACTTAAAAGCACAAGTATGAGAGTGCTATCAATGTCCTTATGTGTTCACATCTTACAGGCATCAGAGAAAAAAAAGCTGCACTCTGAATGAATAAGGATGTCAATGCATCACTTGGATGTATATCTACCAACCGTCCATTCTGGGTGCACAAGATAAGACTTGTATTACTTTTCACATCAGGCAACAGTCATTCACTACACATAAAATCACCATAATCAGGAGAGGACAACATGAACTGCTGGCTCCACTGTGTTGACACTAAAGGCTAGAAACACACTAAATACATCATTATAACTGACGCAGTTTGTTTGTTTCAGCAGTTATTGTATTTTTAATCCTCTCAGCACCTAAAGCCAGATGGTGCGTCTATAAGGCTTCTGTCCATGGTGACCCTGGTAATCGCAAAGTTTCATCAGCGCTGAAACAGTTTCATAACAAAATACTTTGAGTATTCTCTCAGACTAGCATTCTCCAGATGTTGTAATTATTTAGCAGCAGCAGCAGCAGCAGCAGCAGCAGCAGCAGCAGCTCCAATAAGTTACAGCTAAATAATGACCAACATTAAACAGTGGAGTGTATCTGTAGCGCTTTCCCATGCCTATAATGCTGGAGAGGGTGACATAACCCCCTCTCCTGAATTATAGGAACAGTCTCATGCTAATCTAAAAGCATCCACTGGGAACAGGATGATGAGAGATTACAGCGGCAGAGCGCGACTTCAGCTGCAGCATCTTTGCAAACCACAGATGAAAGTGTCCTGGTATACGGGGTTTTAGACCCATTTAGTGAACACCGTTTTAGCCTTTTTGTTCGGGCAGCTTTAAGAGATTTTTGGGATTAATAAACTCTAAAATAAAAAGGAGTTGTGTGCTATTCCTGTTGAAAAAAAACAGAATACTCTACTGTTCTTTAAAGTTTCATGTTTTAGAGAAAAAGGCTGTTCTCCGAGTGAATAAATGAATGTCACTGCGTCACTGGGTTCCGTCAACCGTGCATTCTGGTGACACAAGATAAGGCAATGTCCTGTCTGTGTATCTGAGTGTGTTAACGCATGTAAGGCCAACAGATGTGCTAGCGTAGTGCATTCTGTCAACCACAATTCAATAAAGCGAAAACACTGACTCAACCTCCAGACAAAAACGCATAATGAATGGTTTTAGTTTCTGAGTTAGTTGATCCTTAATTCTCCTGCATGACACTTGTAGTTAAGAATAAGATGAAATCCATTTAGAGTGCATATAGATTATACCGTAGTGATACATTGTTACATATAAAATAATCTGCCTTCCAGCACCTCTTAACTTTACTAACTCAGTGTTTACCTATGAGTTCAGAGTTGTTTTCCAACTTGCAGTGAAAAAGTTGTCGCTGTGTTTTTTTACTTTTACCTACATCCTGAAAACAGCTGTATTGCAGTCAGTAGTAGAAGAGTTACCGGCATTACAATAAGATAAATATGTCAATGCATAACAGTTTAATGTTGTAGCTATATGTCATATTTCATCAGCTGATCAGCTTTTTATTGCCGTTTATTCTACCTCACACTGATAGATAAGAGACAATCACTTGATGTGTAATGGCTCAAATAACGGCTTTTTAACCACATCGAGGGTCTCCTACGGTATGTTGTACACATTCTAAAGCCCTTGGAGAAAAATCTATGGGTGACATAATAAGCTTGACTTTTTCTCAGCCAATGCACATGTTGTTGGTTTCAAGACAGACCAGCTGAGGCCACTGAGCATGACAAACAGAAACAGGAAATGAGAGCAAAGCAAATATTTTCTTGCGAGCATACAGTAAAGTATACACCTGCACACTTAAAGCACATCTGCTGGGACTTTTTCCCTTCAGAATGTGAACACATGAGACTGTGAACTAACCTGTATTTCTAGTATTAACTCACAAGACTTCAAAAAAAAGGTTATAACCTGGAATATCAGAAGCATCTTTTGTTAATAGTCTTTTCCTGCTACAGGATCAATTCATGAACACTGTACTCTACATGAGGACTTTCCCCAAAACAACATCTGTACAGTTTCCCCCTTCCTAAATATAAATCTTTCCTTTTCACTTTCCTCCTGTTATTTTTCCATCTACTACTCACTCTTTCCGACCCTCCTCTCCATCTTTAAATCCCAAACAACCCACTTACTTTAACTCCATGGCTGCTCCCCTCTCCTCCTCTCTTCTCCGGGGTGAAAACAAACGCTGCTCTCTGTCACCTAATCCTTCTCATCTCTGATGAACTGTAGTAATGTGTGCAGTGGGCAGAGAGGGCAGAGCATGAGAGAGGCCTGAGCTGTTACAATAATCCAAACAGACTGACAGGGAGCCACTGAGTGAGCGGAGACGGAGAGGGGAGGGCTCTATGGTGATGTAGAGGGGAAGCTCGGACCAATCGGAGGGTTTAGTGAGGCTGGAGGAGGCGGGGCCAGTGAGGGCAAGAGTCCCAGAGGCACACAGAGGAGAAACAGATAAGGAGTGACGGAGGATCACACAGAAAGAGAAGAGAAACTTTCCAACAGGAGCCAAATTATTTCATTGAGCCATGGTACAATAGGCATCCGTCTATGCATGACACGCTTAATGCCGTTTTGCCTTTTTTTTTTTATTTTGTAAAACAAGGATGGCTGAAGTTGAACCCTGATGTCATGAACACAATTTTTATCTCCATTTCCAAGAAAGCCCCCCTCGAGTGCACATGAGTGTTCCCTGCAGCGAGCTGCAATGACATCATTTTTTTAAAAAGGGCATAGTTCCAAATTGTCTCTCAGGAATTGCCAGTCCTGAGAGTTGCCGTGACAATTACAGAGTCGGGCAAAGTCGCAGTAATTGGAACAAGATGGTCCACAATGAAAGCCACAATAACCATAACAATCATTTCAATAATGAGTCACAGAACACGAGAGTTCAAAGATTGAAACTGCAGTTATTCACCAGCTAAACCAGCATGTTGCTATCTGTCCCGTTCGCCCCGGGGGACTGAGTGCACTGAAGCAAAGCTGGTAAACAAGACAGAGATGACGCAGCAGAAAGACTCTCTACTGCTACTACATTACCCACAAATCACCAGGATAAACCAAAACACCACATTTTGTTTTACATTTACTCAGAGAACTATAAGCATGTTTTCTACAAAAGCCTTTTAGCGAGCAGCATGGCTCTTTGGATAGAAATCTCGGTCGATCGGTCGGTCCACCACTTCCGTCCATAGAATAATAAAACAACTGTTGGATGGATCGCCCTGAAAGTTTGTACAGACATTCAGTGTCCCCAGAGGATGATACCTAATGACGTTCGTGATCCCTTCAACTCTTCATTTAGCTACAAGGTCAGGTCAACATTTTCATTTGTCTAAAGCCAAAAACACACCAGGCAGCGACCAAGTGCAGCAAGCTGTAATTATAAAAATATGACTGCGGCTGTGTTCTTTTGTTCAAGGCAGGAAGAAATTCTTTGGAACATAGCTCAACGTCTCACAGGATTCTGTATACTGATTAGCTGCAGGTTCTCTGCCGCCATACTTTGCTGCTGAAAGTTAAACTATTCCAAACTTTTAATTTGGCCGCGCTTCGCTACAGATTCAAAAAGGCCGCAGCTTGCTGAGTTCAGAGCGGACATTTGATCGGCAGCTCGCTGCTGCTTTTGTGTGTTTTTCGGCGTAATACTTTGGTTTATGGCCAAATACTTGCAGAACTGTTATTGCCCCCCCACCTCAGCTGTACGTCGTATTTAGTGCCACTAAGCAAATGTTAGGATGCTAACACACTAAACATCGCTTAATATCAGCATGTTCACATTGCCATGTCAGCTTGCTGAAGTTAGGCTCAGCTGTGCTTTGAGCTAAGTACAACCTTATCGAGCCGCTATCATGCCTGCAGTCTCATAGTCATGTTATAATCTAACACTTCTCTACAATGTTAATTGTACTCTTAAAAAGGCAGTCGTGTTCTCGACCTTGGAAACAGCAGTTGAGCAAACAATTTCACCAAAAGGTCCAAGTGATTCTAATCATATCCGTGTCTGATTTTATCACCACACGGATTAAGTGCTCAGAACAGTTTGCTGAGGAAAATAATGTGAAAAGATCAAAAGCTCCATAACAGCTTTTCCACAGCTGGCTGTTTATTAACCTCCAGAACCATCAAATCAAAAAAAAAGTCAACATTTCAATAATATGGTATGGACACATTATGCTCAGTACCAAAACAGTATTGAAGTTTGGGCCTTTTTGCAGTATTTAAAATAGTGTTTATATCAGTATCTCATTACTGAATGTTTGTAGACTTAAGTTAAAATATCTCAAAACATGACGGCAAAATGAGCATCATGTTCTGACACCTGCTGCCAAGAGAGCAGCCCTCCCCTCATTACCACATTTTTCATACTTCCATCTTGGCAGAGAAACGATAACAAAATCATTCATTCTGTCTTTTAAGGTTGTACACACCCAAACACACACACACACACACATATTACAAAACACAGACATGTATGCCCCTTGAGAGTTTCCACATTTCTTGAGAGCTTTAATCTTATTGGCAGGCTACAAACAATGTTTGAAGTAATTATCCAAATGCATCTGTTTTCCCTCTCTACATCCACTCCCACTTAACTGGATTACTTACAGCATAGAAAATGGCTCCACAGGCCATACTATGAATCAATTATTTTTGACACACACACACACACACACACACACACACACACACACACACACACACACACACACACACACACACACACACACACACACACACACACACACACACACACACACACACACACACACACAGCTTTGATCCCTTAGAGCATGAAGAGTTGATCAAAAATACACATGCAAAGCACAGAGAACTAACTAAGAAAAATGAACAGAAATGTGTTTATAGTGCTTAAATGTGATGTTTAATGCTACATTAACAAACCAGCAGGAGATAGTGTGAGTAGGTAAAGGGAATCCAATGATTAACAGTGGCCCAGTGTGCAGAAAATTAGACAACAGGTCAAACAAGAATACCGTTTATGGATTTGTCAGTGTTGTTATAATTACTGCTTCTCTCGTTCCAGCAAAAGAAAACAAAGACAAGTTGCTCGAACTTGATGCAAAAGAACAGACGGAGAGAGAACTGAAATGCAAACAGAGGTCAGCCTGGACACAATGCTGGCTGCTATGAACAACCTGTTTTTGTTTGTTTTCAAATAAAACCAATTAGCTGAAAAAAAAGTCATCAAAATCTGGGTTTGTGAAGAAGCATTGTCGGTCCTCATGGTAATTATTTGAGTGGGCAATGTTCCTTTTGTGCAACGCTGATATCCCCTGCTGGCTGGAGCACGACATGCACTTTACATTATGACGGTGCTTGTTAAGAGAATGCAGACACACTGAGCTGGTGCTGTGACGGAGAGCACAGGAAGTATTTGTAGCTATAAAAAGGAAGTGTCAAGTTAAAGCTAATTTATCAGAACTCGCATAATCGCAGCCTCAGTCCCAGACATTATAAAGCTGGATGTTACAGAATAATCAGTGTTCGTGTGTGTTGAGAATTTGCTGCTTTTCAATGAATATAAATATTTGGGAGTTTTGGAAATTGTAATAGCAGATTTTACGCAATTTTACATTTCATAGATTAAACGATTAGTTCAACATTTTTGTGAAATACACTGATTTCTTGCCAAGAGTAAGATGAGAAGCTCGATACCACTCGCCTGTTTGTGCATCAAGTAGAGAGCTGAGAGCATAATACAGCCAACTACTACGCATCTGGTTTTATTTAATGTTATAGTTTCGACATTATGTCAAAGACGTCTATGTATTGTGTTGCAGAGACATCTACTTAGATGAGCATGCTAACCAGCTAGCCCTGGGCCGTCCTGTCTTGTAATACTACTTTTACCTCTAGAGGCAGCAGTGAGTCGGAGAAGTAGAGCCGTCCCGAGGGCTTGTCAATCACGTTGGAGGTACAGGGTCCGTGTACATTTGGATGGTTAGTTTATTGGATTGAATACAAAATAGCACAAAAAGACTTGTATTTTCTTTCTACCCTCTCCGCAACCAGGAGACTACTTCGGTGGGAAAAGGGTGGGCGGAGCCTCCGGGAGACAGATTGTATGGACCCAGTAGTAGAGGTGAAATGCTGCCCCCCATTAGTTTGGAGCAGGTGACTACATCTTACACAGTACACCTTTAAACAAAAAGACAACTGACTTGATCAATTGATAACATGCTTTGTGGCACTCTGGTGTTTTAATCAGACTTGTGAGCTTTGCTACAGTTTGTGCAGCATCCACCGATTAAACAGCTGTCTAAGTGAACAAGTGTCAAGCCCTGGAGTTCCTATTGTGTTTTGCAGTAAATGTTACAACCCGTAACACACTGTGGCTTCTCCAAATACTTCAGATACTGAGCTACTATTCAGTCAAGAGTGGCTAAACTGGCTGATGACCAATGCTAATGGGTTAGGGTTAACCAGAGACACGTCGCTGTAGAGCTCACAGCACCGATGCCCATTGATCCTGAGAGGTTAAAGTGTCACAGGCCAGTAAGCCGGCAGGGCCTCCAGTCACTGAATGAAAACATCAATAACAACACCAGTCAACATTTGCAATGGAAACGGATGTGTGTCTTTAACTGGTTGATCAAATGCTCACCATCACCTTACTAGAACAAACAAAACAAAAAGTTATTCCAGGAGAGACGGTAAAATTAAAATACACAGGTAGACAACGGTCACACATCTTCATACACTTAGAAAGAAAGAAATAGTTAATTACCAAAGTGCCATTTTTAAGTTGGATTAACTTTACAAAATGATGTAAACACAACTAGATGAAAGTAAATTTAACAAGTAGATATCAAGCAAACAACGTAAGACTAATAATTAGTTACTAAATCCGACCTAGACCTATTGCATTGCTTGACATTTTTCAATACTAGTGCTCGTCCAGTCAATACTTTGATACCTTTATACAACTTGATATTCTACAAGAGGTTTTTTTTAATTAAGATAGTTAAATATTGTCCAAACAAAAACAGACAAAACTTAGCAAAATAATTTCAATCAGAACTCAAAGACGTAAAGAAGAGAATTGGAGGAAGCCTTTGATGCCGGTTTTTGATACTTGACGCTGTAATACATTTCTGTCTGTGACCATCACTAATCTAACCTTCGTTAAACTTGTAATATTTAGTATTTGTTGGCAATATGTCAGAGAAGTCTCTGACCCGATACAGTCGGTGGTGATTATTGGACTGGAGTATTAACTCAAAAGGTGTTTACTTAAATAACCTGAGCAGCCTTAATGTAGGACATGTGATGCATTGTGACAAATCAGCCAAGTATTGTATGCAACGGTGAGGTTAAATGTACATGTTGCATTACTTCAGCGCAGTGAGTCATCTTGGCGGCTTCCTAGCAGGAGAATACTCCCACAGTTGCAGCGCTGTAGCTGCAGCACAGCGTACTGCAGTGGTGGGAGACTTATGCGGCCTTTACTGAATCACCTCTACTTCCTGTTACCAGAATCACTTACTGCAAACGGAGGAGACGGACACTCTCACACAGCGAGACAGAGGACGGAGCAGTCAAATGTAATGAGACGTTAATCCACTTTAAGTTCATCCATGAGGATGTATGGAGCCATCTAATTACGTGAATATGGCTCGGTGATGTGCTGCTGGAACAATGTTACATAAAGTGATGTCAACAGTGCTGCAACTCAACATTATCTTTATTGAGTGATGCATAAAGACTTGTTCCCATCAATTAAATCATGGTTACTGAATAATTATCCAGTCTAAAAATCATCTTTGTCGTGTTCACTTGATAAAAGTGTTCAAACTGAAAGTTAACAGTTCAGTATTTTGGGAAAAGTTAGATGAGAAGGCCCCACATTTTTATATTTAACTACGAAGCAAGAAGCAGCGGTTGATTAGCCTATCTTAGCAGACAGACTGAAAGCACAGGAAAACAGCACTAGAGTCGAAAATGTATCAATTTGACATTGCCGTTTGTGTACAAGTCAAACAAAAAGAATACAAGTGGTGAGCTTTAGAGGTGCTAGCAGGAAGATTCTTCTTGCCGTGCAGTAGAATACAGCTTCCCCGTGCTTCCAGTCTTCATGCTAAGCTAAGCTAGCTACGACCTGGAGCTCTGTACTATAGAAGAGTGAAACAACGAGCCTGGTTCCCTCCAAAGATATAAAAGCCTCTAAAGTTCGCTAAATAACATGTTGCATCTGTACAGGCGTATAGATATAAGAGTGGTATCGATTTTTTCATCCAACGCTTGGCAACAAAGCGAATACCTGAGCGTATCATCCAACATGTCTACTGATTCCTGTAAACAGCTTTTTAAAGCACTGGTTCCTAAACCTTGCTCACCCTTTTGGAAGCGGAAAAGATCCCCTGCTGACCACTAACAATAGTGCAGAAACTAAAAACATAACTAGCTGACTTTGATTGAATTAACATCATCAAGAACATGAGCTGCATGTTTATTTGAAATCAAATGAATGTTTGTTGAGGAGCATCAACTGCCTTTCCTTTCTCACCGGTCAAGTCTGCCGATGTTGGATTATACATGTTTTTCTTTCTGAATACATTTTGATAGACTTAAATTTTGTTTGCACCAAAGCACTTATTTTCCAGAATAAAATCAAACTCTTAGCCGACATTTTGACCCGTAGAAAAAGCACATGCGCAACACACAATATGTATTATGGCTCTATTCAAGCATTTATGGCAGCTGAAATGCAATAATTATTAAGATTACATCACTTGTGTGTAAAGCTGTATTCAACTTTAATATCAAATCTAATTGCACTTACCTAAAAGTAATACAATCGTCACTGAAAACTAAATATCCCTTCTTAAATGGCAAGAAAACAAACAATTGCTCTACTTCCACCTTATTTCCACAAGTAACTTGATAGCTTAAGTCTCCTTTTGTGACACTAAATCTGAATATTTATTGATACCGAGTGGATATGCACATGAAATAATGTACATAAAACAAAAAAAACACCAAGCCACGTGATGCACAAGATCCAGTTTGACTCATAAGTCATGAAGTGCATCAGTACAGAGGTCCATTCAAGTTTCTACAGATTTAAGATGCTGACGTCACACACACACACACACACACACACACACACACACACACACACACACACACACACACACACACACACGAGCCTGCTGCTCATCATGCTGCAGACATGTACTGGGAAAAGACCTGCTGTTGCTGTAAATTGGATTATTGAACTCCTCAATTAGCACACAACACAGAAAGTGTAGCACTTTGTACGATTGGATGCATATTTAATGTTAATCCAGAAATTGAATTCTGCATTTTTTTATTTTTTTTTAAAGTTCCGTCTGGCTTGTGCATTTATCCAAAAGTCTCGCACAGAATCAAGTGGACATGCATTCAATCTCAGCTCACGTTTTCTGAAGAAAGACACGCATAACGATGCGATTCACTCACCTAAATGTTATTTTTATCCGCCGGTGTGAAAACTACAATGACGCATGCGGATGTCTGTCAGATGACAGGCGGTGATCTTTTCTGGACTTTTCCCCAGTTGAACCGCTGTGGTCGTCTCTTCCTCCGCCGTCCTGTCTGCTGCTCTGCACACAAACTGAAGCTGACCCGCAAGCCGCTTCCACCCACTTATTAAAGGGATCCGACCCGCCGACAAATAAAAGGGAAAGGCACCCGCAGCCGGATGCAGTTAGAGCTAATCCAGCCACGATAAAAGAAAAAAGCTCATCAATATTACATGCACGTGTAAAAATAGCCTTCGTAAATTATTTCTGTTTTTCCCCTTCAGTGGTTATACAGGCCGTTTGTGTCATGTCAAAAAAGCTGATTCTGATTGTCATGTTAGAAAAAATGGTTCTTCTTAAGTCAAATCTTAAGTCATTATTACAAGTAGTGAACACTAAACAAATTTAAACATTTCTGCAGCTGAGTGGGAGTTAGTTGATGTAGACATAAGCCATACATGTGATTTATATTTGTAAAGAAATGCACTGCATTAAGCAAATAGCATAGCTTCACTGAATTTCACTGCAGTCAGTTGCAACTACTGAAGTATTTGTACTGTATCTTCATTACTGCTATTGTGGTGCAATTTGTTGATTTGAAGATCAAATTCTGTGAATCATTTGTTTTTTCTTACGTGATCTTGTCATATTCATATCTTGTAATCATAATCACTGATATTACGATCAAATTGATTTTTAGGTGATTTTGTGTGGTTAGAATTTGAGAGAATTTAGGATTTGTCCTCTTTCTGAGGTTTTGCTGTTATATATTTAGCATACATTAAGCCTTTTACCCATTTCTAGTCACCACTGATGTTTGGCCTTTTGTGCACCTCTGACCTCTGACCTCTGTCTGTTGATCTTTACCTCTTACCTCTTTTTACCTCCAGGCAAGCTAACCCACTGGATGATTGTGAACTCAAGGTGAAAATTGTTTTCGTCTTAGAAATTCCAGTCTCCACCACAGATGTAGAAATAAAAGATCAGAGTAGAAGAGACCTTTTAATGCTGCTACCGTGTTTATTGTATAGTTTATGTGCATGCTGCAAATATGGGTTCATGGTTATTATCAACATTTAGTGGGTTTTATTTTCCATCTTATGTTATGCGTTCTATGTATTCTATTTGAATTCTTTATCTGATTTTCCCAATTTCTATGTTCATTTTAAGTACAGTTCTAAGTACATTTTCCCTTATTGTAAAGCACTTTGAGCTGCATTTCTTTAATGAACGGTGCACTTCAATAAAGTTTATTATTGTTGGTGTTCCAGACAGTGAAAAATAATAGTTCCTAAAATGTCAAACCTTTGCTGACAACAGATGCATGGTGGAGAAAATAAAATCACAAAAATACAAAAGTACAAAAGAACAAATTATATTTAAAAAAAAAAATCGTTTTAAATTACAAAATTGGTGAAGAACTCCTGATGGGACATCCCAGCACCAGTATAGTAACTGTGGCTTCCAGTCAAGCCCCTCCCCTCTTATGAGGGAGGATGTTGCCATGACAACCCTAGATTATGCAGCAATCCATGAAAGACTCTTTTCAGATTAAAAAAAAAAAGAAAAGACATGAAAGACAGAAACAAGTTATTTGCATTCCTTTTCCATTACAGATTTTGTGTGATAGAAAAAAGGCGGCAAAGGTTCATTGTTTGGATGTGTGGGGGAGGGAGTGATCGAGATGCATCTGAAGGCCTCACAACTATTTAAGAAAACTAATGTGTGTGTGTGTGTGTGTGTGTGTGTGTGTGTGTGTGTGTGTGTGTGTGTGCGCCACAGTCAAAGGACACCTGCTTAGCATGCAGTGCACAATCACAGGCTCGGTGCAAAGATTTCTTTTTTCTTTAAATAACTTAACAGGTACTCTAACTGCTATAAAACTCAAACTTAGTCCATTCAAACAGCTCAGATGCACAGCAGCTGTTTGCTCTAGTTTAGAGGATTAAACACGAGAAATTAGGCTTTGAAGAGACCCATGCTTCAACTTCAAATGGGACACAAACCAATGATGTATTGTGCCTTGAGTGAACTAGATGAAGAAAGCATAGCATCAGAGAAACAAGATGTAAACAGTCAATGACTCCTGCACCTCAAGCTTTACAGATGTGTGCTGATCCTGTAAACCCGACTACTGATACTTTAAGGACAGAACCAGAATATTCAGAGCATAATTTGACCATCATCTCATGCTGCTCTGGTTGCAGCCGTCTGCAGCTGCTGCTGTCATTAGTCCAGCCGAGCATGGCGGGATTAGCAGAGAGAGTCCTGTGAATGGCTGCTGAATAATTGACCAACTTCTATTGTCTCATTCATGGCATTTTGATTGAACATATGTTGACAACCAAATCGCAATGAAAGTTTGATGTGGGAATGGTACATTACAGTGAAACAGTTATGAGGAAGGCTGCTGGTAAATGTACTGTACTACCTAAATGAAGCGACTGTAACCAGGAAAAACTGCTAATATGCAATTTATTTGAACTAACTCTACTCTTAATTTACAGTGATGAGATGTTCTGATGGCAGAAGAACAGGACACTTTATTTACCCCACAACCCTTGTGCTATACATGAGATTTATTATATAATTGGACCTTGACTCAGAGAATGCGCTGATACGGAGGCTTTTTACCTTTTAATAAGCATTGCTGTGTCTAAGAAGCTTAAAATGAATCATGTCTTCAAACTGTACACTGGCTCCTTTCAGAAACCACTTGTGATGCAATTAGTGGTACTTTAATATTTCCTTTAAATAGCAGCAATGATAATGTGTGGAATGAACGGACAATAATTTGACTGTAAATCTCAACATTAGAGCTGCAGCCAACACTTATTCTGATTATATGCTGATGATCATATTGTGTATGCAAACAAAACAAAGAATATCTTCAAATTCTTAATACAAAACCCAAAGATATGGCATATAAGCAGCAAGTGATCACATTTGTCAAGCTGGAGCCAGACAATCTTTGTCATCTTTGCTCAAAAAAAGACTGAAGCGATTATCGAAACAGTTTAAATAGCTGCAATAATATTACCGTACTAAAGAAAGAGACTCAGCTCTGTAATCCAGCAGCAGCGTCCAAACAGGAAAGGGAAGCAGTTCATCACATGAACTGTTAAATACAACTGTATGTGTCTCACCCCATGTCTGCTTCCTCCAGTTGTCTCTCCCTGTCTCGTGTCTCTCTCGGCGTCTGTGGGGTCAGTTCAGTGTCCTGACTCTCACCATGCGTTCATGTCATGTAGATCTGAAGACAGAAGGAAGAAGGCGTGGACAAGTATTTTGAAAGTGCGTGTCTTTATTGGATGATTTTTAAAAGGTACAGTCTGGACAGTCCTCTACAAACAGGCCGCTGTATTTGAATTGGCTGCTAATCTCAGTGGTCTTTTGTTGATCTCTCACTGATAATCCCTGTAGCTGTAGTAGAACGAGTCTAAGAAATCCCAGCATGTTGGCATGTAATTATTTACGTGTATAGTGTATTTGTTAAAGGTCAGAGAGATTTGATGGGACGCTCTGTCCTTTAAAAAGGGACAGAGAGTTCAGGTCATGGACGGGACACTGCGGTAAAACTCTGAATAGACTGTCACCTGATGTTACAAAGCAAACCATCTCTGAAGAGTGAACTCACATGAACTCAAGATTGCAGTAAAAGGCCAGAGCCTCATTTTTAGGGGGGCATCATTTAATTTTACAATTTTGTATTTTAGTTGCAAATACGCAAACGTTCAGAGCAGGAGGATTTGAAAGGGACCAGAAAAAGATGTGCTTTTTGTTTCTAAACCCCCAGAAACGTGATAATTGCTCATAAAACAGGCAGAAGTTGCGACTCACTCTTTCTAGGAACGCTGCTGCCGAGGCCTCCCTCCTGTCCACGTTGTTGTTCCGATCCCACTTGTCTGCTTCATGACGTCCTTGACGAGCAGGAGAACATGCTCGAGCTGCTCTCTTATCCATCAAAAATCAAAAATGAAAGAAACCAAGCAGAGGCACGTTGTGGATGACATGTAAAAAGGAAAAGACCCGTGAAAGTAAAGATCGTGCTCCTCAGATGTCCGGTTGAGCTGCAGGATAAGGAGGGATTGAGAGGAGCATAATCCCTCACACATGGCTACAGCAACTTTGATCTGGAGATAAACGGGCCGAGTCACCAGCCGTTTGACATCTCATGCTATACATTACATGCTGGTCAATGCCTCTAGCATATGGTACCAGACACATCATACAACAGTATGTTTGGTCTAGCTTTTTGTCCAATATATTCATCATTTATTTATACTAGTTATCAACAAAGCATGTGTTCCTTGAGGTTCACTGGTCTAGTTGCAGTTTACAGTGTCTCAAATGATCACAAACCTGTCATACCGGATGTTCATCCTCTGTGATTTATTCTCTCTCTCTCTCTTTCTCAGCATCTGTTGTCTGGTTCTTTCCGGAAACTCCAGTTCTGCTTCTGGAAGGAAAAATCTCAGAAGATTTTATAAATTCAAAATGAAGAGATTGGCCTCGACATGGCTGAATGAACAAGCTCAAGAGAGAATGTAAAAGACAAAGGTATGTCCTGCAATATTGTAAAGAAACTACAAAAGGCCAGAGTGACTTTTTTGTATTTAAAAGTGGTTAGCTGGTCTGTAAAGACATACAGTAACTATAGAAGGTGTGAAACTCCAGATCAAACCTTCAAATGCAGCTAAAGTCACATCTATCCATTCACTCAGTCCAACATGATGAAAGCCTTATGTCAAAAACTGTATCCAAAAACAACTAAATTACATATTATTGCAAAGTACGCAGCTGCTAAAACTGCATTTTAAAATCTAAAAACAAATAAGAGAACAGGATGAGGGTCTTTAACAGGACGGCTGACACTCGAGATACTCTGCTGCACTCTGGTGGTTTAGAGGCCGAGGCTCAATAATCAAAGTGGTTTTGTTCTGTTCTGCTGCCAGAACAGAACAATAAATAACTATAAATAACTCTACCGCATACATTTGGTTTGTGTCTGTCACAATATCAGATTTATGCTACAGGATTATCACGGCCAAAAGAATGAATGATAACGATATTATTGTAATATACATAGGAAATACAAAATTTAAAAATCAATCAAATTCATCTTTAACTAACTGCCGTATGAATTATACTCAAAATACGAGTGTAGGGAGGTGGAAATAGATTCTGCTACAATAACTGAACAAAAAGTACAATCAATACTAATGGACAGTGAAAACATCTGCCATCAATACCTCGTCAGTGTCAACTGAAACAAAATCATGTGTGGAGAGAAGGGGACAGAGAGTGAGTGTATGTGTGTGTGTGTGTGTGTGTGTGTGTGTGTGTGTGTGAGAACACAGGCTGAAATTGGGTCAATATTTGTTATTCCCTTTCTTTAAATATTTCCCAAAAATATATTGCCTTTTTATTAATAAATCCTGTACATAGTTGACAATAATCTGGATGACAGTCAAACCCTCCCCCTAAAATAATCAGTATTATTCTCTATTCTAGAAAATGAATGACATATTTTTTATAAAAATTTTACATATCTAGTATATATCTATCTATCTATCTATCTATCTATCTATCTATCTATCTATCTATCTATCTATCTATCTATATTAGATATGTAAAATATATATATATATATAAAAAAAAACAGACTACTTGTGCCATTAGAGTTTGTTAAAAAATGTCTATAGTCGGACAACATTCAGGATAAAGTAAAACCAACAAACAGTTTTCTGTTTACACAGCAACATGTGATTTTTATTAATTTAGACGTCATCATCAGAAATACAGAGGAGCAACGTCACAATGTGCAGCGTCTGGTGATCAGAGACGATCGTAGTGATCAGCGTTTTCTTTTTCACGGTGAGACTTCAGGTTGTAAAAGACGGAGCAGAGCGGTGGAGCACCTACATGAATTTACCTCAGGTGTGAAAACTACAGCGGACACGTCAACCTTTCTCATCACAGAGTAAAAAACAACAACTAGTCATTCCTCTTCAGTGTACAAAAGACTTGCTTGGGGATAAATGAATGCCAACAAAAGACACATTTAATCATTTGGTGAACGATAAATAGAGGGAATACATGTTTATACTAGTAGAGAATCAGACACTCTGCAGGTCATGATTAAAAGAGAACAGTACGGTTTAATAGAGCGACGTGAAACAATATCACGTGACAAAAGTTTGCGGACGCCATTGACCTTTCAGGTTTACAGGGCCTTTGGTGAGCAATGGTAATTGATGTTTGGACCGTTACCGCAGTAACCATCCCGTAACAAGGAAGTTGTGGTGAAAAGGGCGAGTACGAATTCAAATTCCTCAGCAGCTCTACTGCTGCAGGCCAGTCAGACGAAAAGTAAAGGGCAGCCATTGTAACGCTCGGGGGGGCTGTTAAAAAGGTAGCAGCAGGGGGCATTGTGGGATACACAAAGGACGAGTCTGACAAGTGCAGAGGACATTTGTGTCCAGGTTGGAGGAACAGCATCTCTACAGCTGTTCAAGTTGCAAAATAAGTTAAATTATTGTTTGTCCGTTTTATAAAACTGTTAAAAGACTAAACTATTTTCAACAATCTTTGTGATTTTAAGTTTTCAGGAAGATAAACTTCAGAATATTTTGAATGGGTATCACAGTCTTTATTTAAGCTTTTTCCCCACAGAGCTCTCAATCAGTGTTAAACTGCATGGTTTCCGAGGTGAACTTTCTCGCTCGAATTAAAGACGTCTTTATTTCAGGCCAAGTAAAAGTCATGACTTCAGAGCTGAATTAGAGCTGCATCAATTCGCAGAAAGAAAATTAGTACATTTTGACAACATCAAACAATCATGTCAGCGATTGTTCTTTTTGTGCAAAAATGATAACAAATAAATTCTCTTGTCACAGCTTCTCAAATGTGCTTAGAAAACCAGCAAATTACTTCCATAATTGTAAACTGAATATCTTTGGGTTTGGACAAAATAAGCATTTTTGAAAATGTCTACTTGGGCTTCAGGATGTTATTCTGTGACGGGCATTTTTCGCTGTTTTTTGACTTTTCGTCAGATTGATGCAGAATCGGGACCTTTAGGACACACACACACACACACACACACACACACACACACACACACACACACAGGCATGTCACACTGGGCCTTTTGTGTCATCGGCTCATCACCTTCATTTGCATCACAAGGAACAGGACGACATCCGCCGCATGTCAACACACTCTGATAAAAAGATACGGATGCTCGGACCATTTGAAAACATCTGTGCGCTCACACACTTCGGCCTTTTTACCCTTCATGTTTCAATGCTATGTAAACATATTGATAGTCAGAAAAATACTATGTCTTTACATTATGTACAAAGTGTAACAGGCGTTGCTGTTTCAGCTCCGTGCGATGGAATGTAGTAACAGTTTCTACTCTCCTTTTACAATCGAGAAGTTTCTACTGGTGATGGGTCGGCTACATTAAGCTTTAAGGCAATGCACTGTTGTCAGTGTTGCTGCCATCAAGGCAATGGCACAATGCAGTTTGAAAGGCAAGTGGTGTGAAATGATCAACAGGGCTGAATATTAGCTACAGTCTGTGCCTCTCATGTCAAACCATAACATACGAGTAATGGAGCTGAACATCTTTACAAGATAAATAATATACATTTCTCATCCAGGTAGCAGGAAATGATACTTCTTCCTCATTTTCTTTATCATTATCAGAGTTGGGCACAGCGCAGACATTGCTCATTTGTGTTCGCACACCAGTGGACTCTATTGTATTTATTGTTTTGGTTGTGCTGTTTTATTTTATCTATGTCTTAATTTATTGGGAATGTTTAAATTTATCTTTCACATTGCAATTCCTTCAAGAATTAAAAGTTCATTGCTCTTCCACAGGGTGTATTTGCCTTTTTGTGCGATTATATTATCATTACGTCAGTGGCATAAAATGGTCTTAAAATGGCAATAATATTGTTTATTGCAAATATTTCTGGGACAATATATCGTCCAACAACACCGTTTTCATGAGAGACATAAACCAGTTATTTCGGATGAAAATATAAAACAGTACAATGCAACATCAATATGCACAAATATAACCGATAATACAAAAATTCAATTTCCTGCTACCATCTTTGGATTGGGAAACATTTACGCAAATTTAATGCGTTCATGCCCAATTTTTACGATGTGAAACAAAAATCTATAACCGTTGTCAGATATCTTATTATTATTATTTTCATACAAAATATCGTGTTAATATTACTCTTGTGACAAAATTAGTCATTTCCAGCTACCTGCATAGGAAATGTAGTCGGAACTTGGGACACAAATGTTTTTTTATCGTGTTTTTAACAAATTAGATTTTCCTCCATGTGATTATAAGATTCTGGAAATACCTTTTTAAACAGCTGTAAATGTTGTTCATTGTTTTCAGAACAACAGATGTTCTGTGACTCGTATGTAATGCGGATACATGAGAGACAAAAACTGGGGCTACCTTGAAGTATGACCAGTTATCGTTGACCTAGAGAAAATATGAGATGACGACATTCATCGGCAGACTGTCAAAAATAATCACATGACCGATGATCATTTCAGTGTTTCAGACGCGTTCGCTGCTTTTTCTCTCAAAGCATTAGCGTTGATCGTGTATTAGCCTACAGTATACAGGAAACGTTTCCTACGTGCACGTCTGCTCCATGATATTACGGAGGAGTTCTAACACATTTACAAACTACTTACACTTACATACAAACGGTACAACAGGTACCACAGTCGGTATACACTGGCTTATAGTCTGTGACTTTATATAGTGTAGTAATATTAATATACCAGGGATTTGTAAAAAGTGACATTGCAGTTTAAACCAGTTTATCAGATCTACATCTTCATCATGCAGAGCCAAATGAACTAACTCTTAACTTTTCTGCTGGTACAAGGCCACTGAGATCTTCATGAGGTATCAAGCAAAGGAACCAAAAAGCGAACAGAAGCGATTCTCTGCAGAGAGGACGCACGCAACGAAACCAAAAGACATCGGAACAGCAGCAAGATAAGGTACAACAAATCCTGTAACCCTGAATGAAACGGACACTGAAACTCAGTCTCAAATTGTCGGCGCTAATTAGCAGCATCGTATAGTCGGTGGTGTTCAACGGAAACATCGTCACAGACACAATGGTATACAGTTACTAGACGGCTAAGCAGGCAAAGAGGCTCCTGGGTAAAAACAACAATTTGCCATTTGTCAGTTTAGTTAATGACCCCCCCCCCTTTGATAAAAAAGGAAGTTGTGAAAAAAACAGCAACAAAACAGGAACATGTGGAGCAGTTCATTGCATCTTGCTCTTTGCAATTGACAGAGAATCTACTGGAGGAACCTGTAAGTGTGAGAATAGCTTAAAACTTGTTTTCAGATTCCCGTCTTCTGCACGATATGAGAGGGTGTTTCTGCATCGTAGAAGGCGAAGAAGAAGTGTCTCTCTCTTCTGGTCTTTCTGCAGTCTGTTTCCACCACGTTGGCTTCATTTCCAGCTTGGTTTAGCGCCTCTGCTGAGCGTGACCAGGTCTCTAGAATGGACCGACTTTTCAGAAATGCTACTAGTCTTATGAATATCTTCCCGTGTTGGAGGTGGTGGGGGAGTCCCGCTGCGGTAGGCGCTGCGACTGGTTGCTTTCACGCTCTGCACCCGTCGCAGGCTTGTCCCTTGTGGCCGCTCCTCGCCGGTTGGAACCGTGGGTGCCAACTTGTTCTGCTTCACCGGGCTTTGTCGACCTGGAAGCGAGGGGCTGCGAGACGGGGTGGAGGGGACGGACGGGGCCGCCAGCTCCTTCTTGGTCCTGGAGGTGGAAGCCACGGTGTTGCGGGCGAAGCCGGGAACGTCGGAGGTGTTCTTTGAGGTGATTGTGGGACAGCTGCTGTTCTCGGAGGAAGCTCCCCCCTGAGCCTGAGCTTGGGCCAGCGCTCTCATGGTGGAGCGGCACATCTTCTCCTCGGGCGCAGGCTTGGGGATGTTCCTCAGGGGTTTGGCGCTCGGCTTGTGGATGGACGCCTTTCTCGGGATCGAATCGCGTGCCCATCTCGAAACGCCGCCTGTGATGCTGCTTCCCCTCTTATCTTTCGACTCATCCGGAGGCAGACTGGAGTGTCGAGGAGGTCTTGTGGTCCTCTCGCTCCTTCCTCTCGCTGGGGTGCTCTGGTCACGGAGAGGCCGGTGCGACCCTCCACTGTCATGCGCCAAAGGTCTCTCTGCTGCCCTGCTGCCACCCGTCCTTGTGAGCTTGCTGATGGGCACAACTTTCCTCATGCCCTGGCTCTCGCTGCTGGTCAGCGTTCGCACAACGTGACCTCCGCTGCTCTTCGGCGCTTTGTTGGCTTTGCTCTTGGTATGCGCTGGTTTCCTGCTGCTTCTCTGCGCATCTTTCTCCGCACCTTGTTTCCCCTCAGCCGTGTCACAGCTCTCTGTGTCCCACTCTTCTGTGGTAGCAGACGGGGTCACGGATGCTGCGTCCACAGATTTGGGCGCCGAAAGCTCTTTGTTTGAGACGGACTGGTCGTTGGGCGACATGGACTCCAAATTAGAGGACAGAGAGCTCGGGTCTCGCTGGCTCTCCGGATCGCTCCTCCTGCGGCCAGTCGTTCTGAAATGAAGTCCTTCTTTCGTTAGAGACGAGCTTTCAACCTCAGAGTAATCAGAGGTGACAGAGCAGTCCGTTTCTGTGCAGTCTTGTATATAAACCATTGGTTTCTTATTGGATACAGGTGGATCTAGTGGGAGGGGTATATCGCAGGTTGTTGATGAAAATGTGCTGTTGTCCTCTTCTTCTCTCTCAGGAGAGACGCCAGCCTGTGAGGGAGGATCTATTTTCCCTCCCCAGGCCACCTTGGGATCTGCTCCTCTTTCTAAAACGTTATCATGTAGGAGGATGTCCAGATTTACAGGAAGGGACCGTCTGTCCTTTTCCAAATCAGTCACCACGACATCCCCCTGGTTGACAAAGTGCATAGGATTACTATTGTTGTTTGGACTAGGTAGGTCGAAAGTTTGAGGACCTCGAACTAAAGTGTGCGTCTCTACACTAACGTTCATGTGGCCGCTAATCGCTGGTATGGGGAGATGGGAGGACTTCTGAAAGACACAAAAGGGACGAGGCAGAGCGCTGCCCTCTGACACAGATGAGTAATTATTGTTGTTGTATGGTTCATTATCATTTAGCCCGGAGGAGGAAAACCTGGCCAGCGGGCTGATAGGCTCAGTTTCTGCACGTGGAGACGTCACCTGTCTGTCGCAACCCAGCTCGCGGTTGTCGTCCTGGGCTAAGATCCAGGGGGTCGTCCTCCGCTGCACGGCGCGGCCCGACCGAGGTAGGCTGTTAAACTTGGAATAGTCAGTGGGATTCCCAGAGCCTCCGAATAGCTCCAGGTATCCTTGGAGTTCTCGGTCCGCTACGGAGGTCATGGTGTGACGGTGGCGGCGGGCGCTGGCGGAGCGTCCCAGCGGACTGTGTGGACTCTGAGACCTCTGCTGGAATAACTCCAGCAGGCCTTCCTTGGTGAGCATCTCCACGTCGCTCTCGCTGCTGCTCCGGCCAAATCCACCGCTCTGATCTGCCCCCGACCAAGCAAACCGCTTTTCCTCCAACTCCCGCAGACGACGCTGTCTGGCCGCTTCCTTTAACTCACGGTCCGTGTTGTCCTGAGAAAAAGAGGAACATGGAGAAATGTTCACAGGCAGGCAAGGAGAGAGGGACACACATAAATCTAATATCAAATTGGACTGTAAGAAATAAAACATTATTACCTGTAACTCACTCTGCATAGATAGTTCCCTGTTATCTCAACATGGCGCTTACTTTCGTAGTTTTAGCCATGATTTATCACAGCACAGTGCTTTGGTTGACAGAATAGGACAGAACCGCCCAAGCTTGGTTCTCATGATTAATGGAATAATCCAACAAGGCAAATGTCACCTATTTATGTGATAAAACCCCCAAATACATTTTGAAGAAATGAGTGGGGGAAAAAATGGCATGTTGCTTTCTATTATATATTAATCATAATTATAGTTTTCACTGTGGAAAAGTTGGTTTTCTTTTGAATAAACAAATCCAAAACATTTTGTTTACAGCCGTTTAGCCCTGTCATCTACGTCTTACTTCTACTTCCTGTTGAAGTGGAACAGTTCGGTTTCAACGCATACTTTGGTCAAATCCAGCGTATCAGTGATCCGACGTCCACAAGGCAGCACTGGACCGGTACTGTACGGCGTTCAACCTCCATTGTAATAAATGAATTCTAGTCTCTGTTAGTCCGACAATGTGTGTATGTGTGACATAATGGCGAGATCTGGGAACGACGTCACAACAACAACATCCAACGAAGTCTGATTAGACAGCTTGTAAATAACTTTAGCCAGTATTTAAACCACGTCATTTGGAATGAAAAGCTAAAGTGAGCCCACACGAAATGTCAGTAAGAATCCGTAATTGCACAAGAAAATCTATTGAATGAGGAAGTAGATCTGTGTTCTGCCTGGCTGTGAGACAATTTCCCCCCAGGGGACAATAAAGTTAAAGCTGAAGTTGAAAGGTGTGGTTGACTGTAATGGATGGTTACAACAAACAGTTTGGGTATTAATCTTACTGTTACATGTTGTTTTTTTTCATTTTTGCAATTGAAAGTTGACTCAGGTGGTTTATTTAAAACTTGTGTATTTGTCTCATTGTGTTTCCTGCCTGTTGATGTGATTATTACCCGCTAGGATGAGGCACAACTCTACCAAAAGCTGTAAACTAAACCAGAATTATTATGTCACTAAAACTGACCTTCACAGCCTTCTTGAACTTGATGCAGAAGTCCTGAAAGATGCGGAAGCACTCGTCCAGCTTAAAGGTGTCCTTGTCTTCACAAAAGAAGTCGATGAGGGCGTTCCCCTCTTTACGCAGATCCAGCCTGCGTCTCTTCAGGTCCTGCAGCGTCCGCGCTGAACTCTGAGACATCAGGCACATGCATTTTTTTTATCGTTACACTTTTATGGGTGTCATTATCTAAAGCACTTGAGTCAGCAGTGCCAGAAATGTACAGTAGCCTGGATCCAACTTTTCTCTACTTGTGTCTGTGTATATAAAGTATTTCACACTGCTGCTGCTGCTGCTGCTTCACCTGCAGAAAGGGCTCCAGCTGCTGCAGAAGCTCCTGGTCGTCTTGAACTTTCTCCTCCAGGGATTTAATCCGAACATATAAGGAGGAAAACTCCACCTCGATGTTTTCCACTGAGATTCTGCATCGAAACATTACAGCAGGGAAATTCAAATCAGGAAAATGTGCTTAGAGACAACTTTGGTGATTATCACATTGTCCTTATAATACTGCTGAGCATGGCAATATTTGACGGCATTCTCCTGAACCCTCTATTAGAATGTCATCCGTTGAAGGTGAAGATATGACCACAGTGAGAAAAACGTTCACATATCCTGAGGGAGGGAGGAAGGGAGGGAGGGAGGGAGGGAGGAGTAATCTGGTGCAGGAGCTGTACTGTCTCCACACAGAGACGACCTTGTGAAGCTGACGTAGCCTGACAGCCACCAGCATCACACTGCCTTCTGAACATGGCTCTCAAAGTACTACTTGTCCGCCTATTTAAAGAGGCTGGATGTTGTTGTCAATTCATCAATAAATACAAATGTTAAAGCCGCGGTTTTTATCAAACGGTTGTATGACTTTTGGCCATTTACAGAACACAGAAATAAAACATAAAAGAACTATAGGTACTGCATGTAAACACATTAAAGAGAGGGTATTATGGAGACTGAAATGAGTCTAAACTGCTGTTATTAAATAGTATATGATGCTGTTATAAATGCGATGGGTGCAGGACGCTGCAAGCTAACCACAGTTTCTTAACGATACCACAAACCAAATTAAGTTTGTTGAAACTGAAAGTGAAAAAGTATTCTGAACACGGTCACGATAGATGTGCATTGACAAATCACGCCATGTACTGTGTCTTTTGTTACGGCTACATTTCCGACTTAGTCTGAAGTTTACCTGGCGGCGCTCTGGACATCCTGAAGTTTCTCTGGAAACTTGAGCAGCTTCTCGTCCTTTTTCTTTGCCTCCTGCGCGGAGAGAGAGAGTGAGACAGATCACACAGTTTACAGCCAAACTGATTTGTTGCCGAGCATGATGACTCGGCATCATTGCATTGTGAAGGCAGGGCCGCTCATTGTTTGGTTATGTAAGTGCCTGGCCAGCATCTCTTGGCTCCTTTCTGTTTCCTGTCACCATCTGCTGTCCTCCTGCAGTTTGTCTACTCATCTACCACTGCTGAGTAAGATTTATATAAAATAACTTATTTGTGTCTATTATAAGTTTAAGTCTATTATTTTACTATTGGACTAAAATATGTGTCTCACTTTACTTTGTTTTCACACATTTTAAGTTTTGTGCGATATATAACTGCCGTGATCAGGACAGACCAACATGAAATATGAATAGGATGAAATCAGTGTCTAGTTATCTTTGATACTTGAGCAATGTCTCCAGTTCGTACAGCGCTTTACTTAAATGTACTATTATAATGAATAACTCATAGATAAAGTACACATCCAGAACATTTACTTCAAAAACACAATAGAAGGAATGATATTCTATCTAGTAAGTATAGAGTAGAGGTTTGACTTAATGCATCCCACTAAGTGAACCTGCAACAATCAATAGCGCTGTGAAGCTTTCAACATTACATTGTATGTTGACATTGTGTCGGAGAAGTGTTTACATGGTCATTTTCTGACGCCCCACTTCGCCGTATCGTGTTCGGTTACAGACGATAGTGCAGCTCTTAAAGGTATTGTGCGCGTCATATTGTATAACTGAAGCCTTCACTAACCATGGCGACGAAGTGCAGCAGGTTCATGCCCGGCTTGTTGGCCTTGGTGTCGGCCAATGAGAGGAGGGACGACAGCTTGAAGCCCACGGCGTTGCCTGCGTAACCGCCCTGAGAAGCACAGAAGGACCAATCAAAGCTCTCACAGAGACACAGCAAGACGTTGAAGGATAAGGCCGGAGACATTCTGTATTTCTTCTCTGTGACAAAGATCCGATTTTTAAATCAGGCCAATAGGAGAATGATGTTAATGTATTAGGTGAACATAACTAGTGGACTCACGGCGTTCATGATGTTTCCAGCTTGCAGCACCAGATGCAGGATGGCATGAAGCTCCTCACAGCTCATCAGCTCTATATGATGAAATCAATATAAACTCACTTAAAGAGAGTCTAGAGCAGATCTCAGCAGCCCATTACACACTACTTCACTTTAGCAGCACCACACAGAACGACTGTCAGCAGGAAGGATGAGTCCGACTCATAGAATGACGACATGAATGTACTTTCGACCAGCTGCCCTTTTAGGACTAACAGAAAGGGTAAATAGTACATACTGTTGAAAGTTTTAATTAAATGGTGTCACAAAAGTTCAACTTAATTTGTCCCATGCTGTGTTTAACTGATGGCTCTGCATTGCAGTGAAAAGGTCACAGTACTGTAGAAGAGGGTTTAAGAAAAATCCAATAAACCACAGAGCGGCAGGACAGTGTGACTCAGCTGAAATGACACTGCCTCGAGTGATGGGTGCAACAAAAAGGCACTGATAAGTATTTTTCACAGTTTCTTGGGCAGTTTAAAAACACCCAAAACATGTTTGGGGATACAGATAAAGGTACGTGTGCTCCATGTGTGTGTGTGTCATTTTACTGTAAATTACAAATTGAACAACACATGGCATTTTTAGCATGTTGTTGTATAGCTCAAGGGATGCGATGTTAGTCGGTCAGATTGAAATACGAGATTGATAATCAACATCAATATGGGTCATTTTTGCAAACTTTCATGGTAGATTTGTATAATTTAAATAATGTATAAGAGAAGATAAGATAATCCTTTATTAGTCCCACAGCGGGGAGATTTGCAGTATTACAGCAGCGAATGGGATAGTGCTAAGAGGCATCGGTAAAAAACGAAAGCATAATAACTTAGTACACAAACTGTTAAGATGGGATAAATAAATAAGTGTCGTAGACAGATCAGGCCAAATTTATTATTTATATGTATTAAAAAATCAACAGTACAAAGATGACACAGCCTTGTCTTTCCATTCTGTCCCCACATCACCGTATCTCAGGTGACCCATTCCTGCTTCTTGTTAAGCAGCTCAAATATCTGGGTCACCTGTCTGAGCACACGTGATTGTGTGTGTGTGTGTGTGTGTGTGTGTGTGTGTGTGTGTGTGTGAAGGCAGCAGAGCCGTGTGTTGTTACCTTTAGTGGCGACGCGGACGACATCGATCTCGCGGCTCATCACAGCACAGGAAGGGACGAACTCTTCGCGGAGGACAATGGCCTCGATCCGAACCTCGAACCTGTCGGAGACGAAGCAGAGAGCCGTTAAATCTGTGATCTGAGGAACTGGCTATGTTTCTGCAGAGAAGCCTAAACATCATTTCCACTGTTAAATCTTCAGGATGATGGATGGGGAAACAGGAGGGAACATTATCTACTAGGGACCCTCACATACTTGTAGAGGGTGAACAATTACAGGAGTGGATTCAAATATTTGATTGACTCCAACCTTTTGGAACACCTTGGCCAGGGACTACAGATGAATTAATTACCATGTGTATGAATCAATTTGCACTGTTCCTTCTCTCAAATGAACTAAACTCAGTAAATAATAAAAGTAAACTAAGGTCAGTGGAACTTTATTTTAGGCTAAGTGGCAGTGGGAGCTGATGGATGCACCTCCTGATACTCATGACTCATTTAAAAAGTAGTTACTTCATTTAATTCTATTGTATTACTTCTCAATGATTCACCCCCGTAGTGACTACAACTGTACTATAATGTGTTATTACCCAGTGTTGTACCAAAAAGAAACTAAAAAAATGGAAGAATGACAAGAAAAAAACTCCATTAAATGTGAAAAATGACAGAAGTAACTTGGAGAGACTTAAATATTTGCAGGTAACATTTTGAGAAGAGATTACGAATGCTAATTCTTTGCTAATTCTGGAGCATTACAGTTTAAATGCACTGTCCCAGCTAAATAAATGCATACATATATATATATACACACAACAAAAGTTCCCACAAAATGCAAATCCTTACTCCCAAAATTTACGGTGGAACCCCTTTTTTCTTTGGTCGACTCTCCCTTTGAATGAATGACACTATGTACACACCGTTTAAATCAACTTACCGAGGCACCTGGATCAAGAGGAACATAAAGGAATCAACCAGCGTCAGCTTGTCTGGGTCTCCTTTAAACGCCTGAAGTTTCTTGATCTGTTGCGGGTCAATAGACAGAGAGAGAGAGGAAGCTCAGTAGGCTCTATTGTTTTCTATCTACATTCACAGTCTGTTATCACCAGGTATGGTCTTTTGATTCAAAAAACGTCACACTATTCAGAAGTTGCTCAAAGCCACACAGACATTCATAAACACAGACCTCCTCTATGTCAGGCAGGAGCTTCAGCAGGTCTCTGAGCAGCTCCGCTCCGTAAATCTTCCCCTCTCCTCGCCGTATGTCTTCAACAATGGAGCGGTTGGACCTGAAACCCATTCACGTTTATTTCAATTAAACTCAGTGATGAACAGCACAGGTGTTCTCTTTTAAAGCGTCCTCCGCTGTGTTTACAAAAGGGACTAAACAAATCCACCGAAATACTGACGATGACAATGTTCAACTGAATATGTGAGCATTTCTTTGCTTCTTCTCACAACACGATATTCACAGTTCAACACGTATTTTCAATCGCGTCTCATTATCTGTTGTGACATTGATCTATGACACACCCAAGGCACTAGTGCTGCAACACAATTCCCAATTACATCACTGCTATAAACAAAAAAACAACAATATCCAGTAAGCTGACGCTCCACAATATGACGTAACTCGATGCGGCAGCTCAGTGATAACCTTTGAGGCTCATAATATTCAACCCTTGTTGTATCAGATATACATGTTTATCCAACTCTTCAGGCCACAGTTGTCTACTACAATCAGTGTAGTTGTAACAGTAGAACAGTCATTTTGGACACTATAGATTTTCAAACTGGCACAGCATGAAAACTCTTTTGTTACTACATAAGAGCTGCATGCCGTGTGATATTTTTTTTTAGCCTAAATACAAGAATTGTTGCATTATTGATCCAGCGCTAAACCCAGATAATAGAGGGTAAGATATTAATATTCATGTAAGGTGATTGCCCACTAATGAAAACAGTCATGGATATTGTATTTCATTTCTGCCAATAAACTCCCCTTAATCAACACACTGCTGAATGGAAAGAAAAATGTATTAAATGCTATATTCTGCACTTTGAAATGATATTGTGAAAACTGACTCAAAGCATTAATAGGATAGGATAGAGCATAAATATATAGGACAGAGGATACATGCATATTAGAGATCCACAGAAATAAGCACTACCAGTGATGAGGTCCTGACTCAGTGCAGTACGGCTGACATTCAAATGCCATTAAAATACAGTGGGGAGCCATGCAAATACACGTCATGCAAAAAAAGATACAGAACACACGTTTTGTTCTCTGCGCCACACGACAGACAGAAAACACAACGATCAAACACATCTCGAGATTACCAGAACTAAAATATGTTTCTGAAAACATTTGATGCGAGATTAAGGCAATGAAGTAGCAAAACCGTGATTCATATCTGATCAGCGCTGCCGAGTTTGACAGTTTGATCGGAGTTCACGATCAGTGATTGACAGCTGCGTTAGAGAATCCTCGGCTCTGATTGGTTGGTTTTCTTCGGGGGCGTTAAAATCTCAAGAGCACTGAAAGGAGGCAGAGGAACCTGAGTTTTTCACAGATTATCAGTCTCATCCTAAACGAGGGTGTCGTATGCTGTACAGATTGTAAAGCCCACTCGGGCAAATTTCTGATTTGTGATATTGGGCTATATAAATAACATTGACTTGACTTACAGGGGGAAACAGAACAGTGGCATTTCCCATCAAATTGATAAAGCGCGCTCACATTTCAGTGTTCAGACCTTCACCGGGTAAAATTCATTCATGGATAAAATGAGGACAAGTGATCGACACGGTGTGCTGGATGTTTTTGGCTCTTTCACGGTCAGAGATTGTCATCTGACACATCTGCCCATACGACTTCTGGAGAATTATTTCCAGTCATCAATAAAAGCATAAAAGCAAAAGTAAACTGATAATATTTGCTCTTCAGAGCAGCACAAACCAGCAACTATATGGTCCTCAACTGACATGCGGGAAATAACAACAAAGCTATGCGAAGCAGTCTTTGGAAAGCACTCTCCACCACCATCATTAAAACACCAGTGAGGGAATAACAAGTCTTATTAGACTCCAGAGAGAATCCATAACAAGGAGCATCAAAGCTGTTCTGGAGGCTTACTAAGACGTTTTCAGTTATTATTTTAATTTGTCTGAAATCTGTAAATACTCCACTGAGCTTTATGGAAGCAGCTCTTCTGTCAGGTAGTGAAGCAGGTGGAAGACTTACTTCTTGAACTGCTTCAGGAAAATTCCCACATTCATCCCCCTCTTGGAGTCAAGGATGCTGATCTGAAAACAAATGAGAGAAGTGATTCATGAATGTGCTTTAGTTGTGGTCAAACACACAATGAAACACACATATGAACCCACACACCCCTCCCTTCTTTTAGCCACTCCTGATTGTTGTTGCTTGAGTTACCTGCAGTAGACCCCCCCCCCCACCCATAGTCACACTATGGGACACTGAAATTCCACCGGGCCACACTTGGTTCACGCCTCCTTCATCAACAATGGCAACAGGTGACAGTACAGTATGTACAATCTTAAAAAAGGCTCCCTCACAAGACATAATTAGGGCTTTTAAATAGCAATTAGAGACTTTCGTGGTTTGAATGAAATATGATAAGTACAGGTGAGGAGGAGGAAGATAAGTACAGAAGAAGAATTAACTTCAACCTAAAGATATGTAATATAGAGCTTAAATGACTAGTTGATTGACCTAATATAATGAATATGCTGTAGATCTACTTCCCTTGTGACCGTGACAGCAACGTAAGGTTTGGTAAAAAATATTTCATGTATAATACACAAAGAGTAGCAACTGGAGATACAGTATGCTTCTTTGTGCATTAACTCAAACTACCAAAGGAGTGTTTAGTAATAACTGCTCACTCTGACCAGCTGCAGCCAGCTCATTGAGAGGACACAGAGGCGAGTTATTCTGTGACATCAGTCTCCCTCACGCTGGTATTGAATTACAGTTCACATGTTACTTTACAGGAGTGCAATATGACGCAAGCATGCTTTTGTTGTGTTTATGAACACAAATCATTTCTTACACTCAAAGAAAAGCTGTAACTGAGCACTGTTGCCTAACTTATCCCTGCAGGGATATGTTAATACAGTGGCAGCAGGGAAGAGTTTTGTGCTGTAGCATTGTATGGTTATGAATCTGGGACTTTCTGATCCTGTCAGTGTTGTGTTCAGGACCAGAGGTAACCAGCATGTTATGCACATGTTTGCAAAAAAACAATAGCAGTGGGCGGAAGAGCTTGTAAGCATTAGGACTCCATATTTCTACTAATCAAGCTGAAAAGTTGAGATTTGTAATGACAGCATCAGGGACTGAAACAGAATAACAATAATCTAATATTGTCCATTGCAAATTTTTAGAGCGTTTCAGTTGGTAGACCTTCGTCAGGAGAGATTCAGGCCTGACTGTGACTGATTTCTGGTTTCTTCTCAGCTTACAGAGTTTTCAAGAGACAATAAGGCTTAACGGTGTGCAAAACCTTTTAAGATTTTCAAATTAGAAGAAAATAATACAAGTGTTGAATAAAACACTTTCCTCGAGTTAAGCAAGTAAAAAAAACGTGTGAAAACATTGACACACAAACCAAATAAGAGCACTTATGTAGTAATCTTATTGGTCTAAAGTAAATCCAGGGAATTATTTACCAGACATGGGCCACTTTAATTCTAAGAGGATTGATGTTTAATCACTGTGTCAGCACTCTTAACTCCACCGTCACCTGTCCTCTTTGGTCATGAACATTTTTTCACAGTGTTGCTGGTGTCAGCACACTCACCTCATCCTTGCTGCTCTCCTTGAAGGAGCGAGACCTGGAGACACGGGTTGAGGTCCCAGAGGCCGGCATCCCCCCACGCGCGCCTGTCGCCGCGTCCTCCTGCTGCCCGAACAGCTCCTCCACAGAGCGAACATCGATCTGATACTGCTGCTGCCGCACCGCCATCGTCCAGATGTTGGGCTTCCCGCGTACCTTCTCCTCCGGTATCGGCTTCCAGAAGAAGCTGCGGACGCGGCGCTTCTTCCGCGCGTTGTGGTTGGTGAAGGTGGGGGGTGGGGGCGGAAGGGGAGGAGGTGGGGGAGCTTCATGCTTAGAGGTGTGAGGGGCATCGCCGGCGGAAGGTAGAGAGGTGCGAGTGTGTCCAGACATAGAGGAGGGGTCGGAGGTGGTGATGGAGGAAGTAGTGCAGCTGCTTCCCTCGCTACTGCAGCACTCTGGCTCATCGGTTGTGGATGGACAACTCATAACAAGCATCACAGGGAGAAGCAGTCAGCATATGAGCTGTGGTTCCTCTTTTTTTTCAAATTATTTCCAAAAGATTTCCTTTTAACTGCGTCAATTTGCTCTGAAGAACATCAAAATGCTGCAGTGTACGTCCCCTCACTGCTGGAGGAAGGTAGATGTCCCTTCATCTGGTCACAATGAAGGGAGCACGTCCTTTGATTCTGTCCATCTCCATCACTCAGCCGGTCATCCATCGTGCTGAGCAGAGCCTTTGAAGGTTACCTCCCAGAGGGAGAGGGCGGGCGGCAGCGGCAGCGGCGATGGCCATGGAGCTGCGAAAGCAAAAAAATTTAAAAAAAACAGCATAGGACAGGATTATACAGAGGTAGTCATGCGTGTTGTCGTGGACAATCTGAAATTAGGAGGAAATTAAGGGGTGAGACAGATGAAAAGAGAAGGGGTACCCAGTCAAAGGGGCTCACAATGAGGGAAATGGCAAATCCTATTTTTCCTATTTTTGAAGGGCTTTGAAGTTAGGCTCTGGGGTGTGTAATGGTCAAGAGACATTACACCCTCATCTTAGCTTCTGTTACACAGTTTGGTATAATTTTCATTCTTAAGGAGTGTGGTGGAAAAACGTTGTAGCCGCTTTGCGTGAGTCTTTTGATGGTGAAATAAAGAACACCAAAAACCAGAGGTTCTCTATTGTGTTCAATCATCACAACAGAATGCGTACAGTCTCACTGAAGAAGAACCAAGAAAAAAGTGAACGCGCTTTCTTTATACACAGTGAGCAAAGGTGGGGGCAGATGGCCAATGTTACAGACATTTTGGTCTCAGACTGATAGGAACGACAATCAAAAACAAACAGCCAGCAGCCAAAACAAGCGGCCCGAAGGCCTTGGTGCTGGAACATTCTCATACAACACAGTGAGTTATCTTTGTGAACAGGCAAGGGAGAATTCTTCTTTTACACAACAGAGACGCGGTGAAGTTCAACAGAGTTCAGAGCAGAAGTACTTAATTAGTAAAAATATATAAGTAAGATACACTACTACTATAAAAATGTACCATTACAGGAGTTCTCATGTAGTGGGTCACTAAGAGAGATAAAAAAAAGTGATTGCAGGTTAAAAAAAAAAAGTCTCATTTCGCTGTTGACTGTGGCTGTTTAGTGTTAATCTAATTAATTTCATTCATTTATTTCTCGCAGAGGCAGTATAAGTGTAACCAAGTGAAACCCAAGAATTACTAAAAACCAGACAGATGTACTGATTTAAATCAGAGGAATAGATACTGGTGGCCATTCAACATTCAGGACTGACTGTAGTTTAATGGAAAACAACCATCTGCTGCCGTAAGAGCCTGTCACATAGTAACACCATTAACAAACAACACAGGGCACCAGAAAAAAAAAGTTGAAATTAGTCGAACTTTGTCAGATTGCTCTGCAAGGTCACCCTTGAAAAGAATGTGATAGCAAATCCCTCCGAAGCAACTGAAAAGGACATTTATGTCTTTGGTACCAGGCCAACAAGCGATAGCACAGCTTAATCTGTAAACTGCACTCTATTAGAAGATTAAACCTCTAAAATGTGAGTCAATTCTACAAACCTTTTCAACAGTTTTTCAAAAACACCAGAGGATAATTTATTTAATTGGGTATTGATAATGTGGTAAATGACTATGGGAGAACACAACCAGTCTTCAACTTCACAGAACAAAAGGAAAGGAAGTACTTCCCCTC
The DNA here is from genome assembly GCF_023349555.1 of Cebidichthys violaceus. NCBI lineage: Eukaryota > Metazoa > Chordata > Actinopteri > Perciformes > Stichaeidae > Cebidichthys > Cebidichthys violaceus. Next base: position 2,661,474 of record NW_027176594.1, read on the forward strand.
CCCTCTCCCTCGCTCTCTTTGTCAACGGTTGCACTGTAGCTCTCGGTTGGAGGGAAACTGATTCTGTTTCAGGACAAGACATCACTCACTTACAGCGATCTGATACTCTTCTTGGCCTAAACAAAGAGATGAGTGGTACTTCTGACAAAAAGGAGATAAATCAAAGGCATGGTGGTGGATGGGGGCGATAATTGCTGTCAGCAGGTTAACAGAGATAATCTGGTAATTTTCTGTCTTTGGGATGCGTTTAGATAAATATAAATAAATAATTGGTACAAAACACTGCATGCATGGCCACTTTGTGGTTTCTAGAATCAACTCTCATCTTATAAAACGTGGTAGCCTAATATCTTAGTAGGAACCTCCGATTAGTTAGCAGCCTTTTCCACCTGATACCCAGGGATGATGAATAATTAAGAAAGCAGACGTCACATATGGCCTCATGTTGCTAACATCAGCCCGCACACTCAGCTGTCCCGTCCTCAGAGCTGGACCACACCGTCGCTCATGTCTAATTCATAAGACTGTGTGAGAACATCTGACCTCACGCTGAGTCATCTTCTTCTGTGGTGTTAAAAACGTGGCTACATCTAACAGATGCTATGGAGAACCAAGGAACAAAGAGTTAAACTGTCCCGTCTCGTTTGTTACCTTTTCTCTCATTATTCTGGTCATCTCAGCTGCTTTACAAAGGAATAGTTTGACATTTTAAGCAATAAATGTATTCGCTTTTTTGAAGAGAGTTAGATGAAGAGATCGCTAACACTCTCACACACACGCTAAATAGAAAGCTACAGCTAGCGTTAGCTTAGATTAGCTTAATTTAGCATACTAGAAACAGGGTGAAACAGTTCACTAAGATGTTTTATCTTGTTTAATTAATCAGTACAATAAATCAAAGTCTTGAGACTCCAAAGTCACTGTGCCTGGCCAAGAAATAGTCCAGCACATAACCATAAACGTGCCATAGACGTGCACAAATGCCAACTCATCTCCAGGCTTTAGGACTCATTCAATGCAGCGCTTTTGTGCTGAGGTACATTAATCCTGCCTCTCTAAAGAAATCGACTCTGTGACAGCGATGGATTTGTGGTATTTCACATTCATTTAATTATATTTCAACCAACCAACAAGGCGGTACCTGACATCCTTTGCCTGAAATGATTCACAGAGGAAACACACCTGTCAGTAACTCTATACAGAGAAGCCCTGAGGGAGAGAAAAGCAGTCAGTGAGTCCGGATTCCCCACATCCACCTGCTGCCATGAATGAACACAGATTGTGGGGCTGAAGGCCCACCTATCGTCGACCCCGAGGCATTCCCTACCAGTCTTCATTAGTGACAGGAGATATCCCACTGTTATTAGTCTTTGACAGGTAACACAGCCCAGATCAGCAGGTCAAAGGTGACATGAATGTATAAATGGACAGCAGTGGTCTCAAGGAAACAAAGACAAATCCGAGGTAGAGGTTCTGACGAGTACACTTACTGAGACCAAACCCAGGACCCAAGACAACCCAGGAGACGTATTGTGTCTGGTTAGAGGACATTTCTATTGTTGTTTGTCTCGCGTTTGTGTGTCAGTTAGGAATAACCATTATTTTCATTGTTGACTAATCTACTGATCTTTTTCTTGAGTAATCAATTAATTGTTTGGTCTAAAAAGTCTCAACAAATTGTGATTGTGATGTTTTTAAATTGACTGTCTAAAACCCAAGGATATCTAGTTTACTGTCATAATAGAGGAGGAAAATAATCACATTTTAGAGGTTGAAGCCAATTAATTTTTGCTGATGAAATTATTTTAAATTGTTCGCAGATTAATTATCTGACTATCAGCGACTGAATAGGTTGAGGAGAATGAAAAAGGTGCAATAGCTTTTGCAGTCACCAGATCTTAATCCACCCATGTGAGATTTTGGGATATCTTTTAGAAGAATGGCGAAGAATGGCTCCAGTCGAAGTCTAGAGACTTAGAGAATCTATGCCAAATCCACTTCATGTGGTCTCGTACTTTCATTTGTCACCTGTCTTTAGTTTCATAATAAACAAAAAGTGACGCACAGAGACCTCTGACTGCCTGCCGGATTATTTTCCTTTTCTTGTTCTATAAAAAAAAAAAAAACATTCTGTAAAAGTGACAAAGGGGATTTTAACCGGAGGTAACTGTCAACAAGCTTCCAGGGAGCCACCTCGTCCAAAACAAATAAAATCTGCTCTCACTCACAACTTTGTAATGCTGAAGGTCAAGGCGCCACCGGCTTCTCTAATAATCCCCTGCTGCTAACTTCCAGTTCAGTTTCCTGAGGGTCAGTGAACACCCCGCAGAGCGCAGGTCTTTCACTGACACCGGAGGGGCAAAGAGGTGCGTTCAGTAGGAATTTGCCCAGTCGTGCTCCATCATCATTACCATGGGAACGCTCGTTAGCAGAGAGACGTTTTGTGTGGGGCTCAGTGGGATGTCGCTGTCAGACCTGTTTGTTTTTGATCTCTACTTGTCCAAACGGTGGTGAGGGGAGGGGGGGGGGCAGCCAGTGACGGGACTTTAGTGGCACTGAGATGTTTTTGATTCATTTTCTTTTTGATTGAGGGTCTAATGAAGCTTTTAAGTTCAAGGAGGAAACAATCCTTCTGATTTTGCCATCAAACTGTAGATGTGTTTGTTTTGGGCTTTCCAGTGAACCAATGGTAATCCACTGTTTGTGTCTCTTAACAGATACATTCATTGAAGTGACAGTCTAACGGAACCTATAGGTACAACAATTATAAACAGATACAGACACACACTGTGCAGCTCAGTATGTTTTCTGGGACTTCCTGGATGAAAAGGACGTCATGTCCACTTCCCATCAAAGTAGGGATGCAACTACAGATTATTTTCATTGCCGATTTATCTGTCGATTATTTTCTTGATTAATCAAAGTAGTTTTTTGGTGTATACGACATCATAAATGGTGAAAAAAGTTGATCAGTGTCCGAGATGACATTCTCAATTGTCTTGTCCAAAATTCAAAGATGTTCAGTTTAAAAAGAAAATATAAAATATTAAGAAAACTTTTGACTTTGACGTTTGACTTTCTTTTTCTTGAAAAGTTACTGGATTGTTAAAATAGTCGGCGACTGATTTAATAGTTAATCGCGGAATCATTGCAGCTCTTCTTCACAGCGCCGGCTTATCTCTCTGATTTCCATGTCTTGTTTACAATAGAGAGGACACACAATAGAGAGAGAGTGGAGCATATTCTCAGCAACAAAACACACACACACACACACACAGCCACTACTGCCCAGATACCAAAGACAAAAGAACCGTGCTGCCAAAAATGCTCTTTTCACACACAGAGGATATGAAATGACACCTTTTAGGTGCGTGTAGCAAACAGAGCCAAACGTTTACAGTACAGCGGTTCTAGGCAACAGCAGAGGGACTGCAGTCCACCATTCAGAAGGTGAAGAACTGCAGCACTAATGTATTCAAGCCATATAACTCTGGTTTGTTACATAAATCACATTTGGCTCACGGCCTCTTCCTCAGACACCATGTACCTCGGTCAAATAAAGTGTACATTGCTTCTGTGTAAAATAATTGGACAAAATGTGCTTAAGTAACCCTCTAAATATGAAATATCTGGTGAACTGCAGGTCACTTATTACCTCGTGCCGCTGGTTGTGTAATGCACCACAATACCAGAACAAAATGCAGCAGAACAAGTAGTCTAATCGGGAAACGCTGTGGACAAGGAGCCTATTATTCAGGAAATCCTGGATTTATCAAATATTTTGAGAGATTGAGCGCTTGGTACCGTTATGACTGTATTCTCTGAGTGAACCCTGGCAGAACCTGACAGGGTAAATTATTCATGTCCCCATGAATAAAGTAACCCCTCTTCTAACTTAAACGCTGCTGTCCTGAGCAGAGACACACTCAATGGTGCTGACCCAGGAGCGAGTCACCTGTGTACATTCCTGGCTTAGTGTAATATTTATGACGCGGGAAGCAACATGTTGTTGAAGGGTAAAAGAAACTCAACTTCTGGGTCTTATCGCTAGAAAATAGACACGTTTTCGGCTGTGTCGGGGTTTCTGCAGGGTTCAAGACCTTATATTGAATACTCTTTCATGATCATATGATGATATGGATTAAAACCAGTAGGGGTGATATGGACTGATATGATTTACTAAGTGCATTGATTCATTGATATTTATATCACATATATGTCAGTGTTTTATTATAATTCCTAATCATTTTTTCATGATTAAACCCAACCTGGGCCTGTTTCAGCACCAGAAAATCCAAGGCTAAATGGATGGATGGGTAAACCGCTTACAAAAATAACAAATTAATCTAAGGTCAACATATGAATTTCGCATATATGTCAAAGGTCTGACCAACAGACTTTTACTAAAATCACTTACAAAAACATCTTACTGATCCAAACAGACTAGAAAGAATATCGGAGACCTTTTGATGATGAAAATGTTTTTAATTATTTTATATCCCCTTTGAAGGTTGAGAAAATTGAAATCAACGCTATATAAGACTTTTCAAAGTCTTATATAGACCAGTGTAGGTGGATATTTAACACATAAGGACTAAATTAGCTCCGTATCACCTTTTAAGGGATGACTGAGTTAAAAGACTCAAGCTTTTAGCCCGACTCCCTTGACAACAAAGCAATCACGTTTTGGACTATTTGAAGAAATACATCAATGAGCATGTCGGTCCTCGGTCTACAGGCTGTCAGATCAGATAATCCTCATCATGGGAGTCTCCTTCATTTCCTCTACTCACTGCAACCAGTCTGCTTAGCTTTCAACTTTTGTTCAACCGTTGTTAGAGTTCAAGTCACTGCTCCTCCCAGGCTCTTTGTTTCCTAAACCGTGCCTAATTTAATCCATGATAAAAGCCGGAAGTCATTATTTAGCACCAAAGAGGGGAACTCTGATTAAAGCTACAGCATGTGACGTGCAACTTCAGAAGTGACGTTGCAGAATGAGTCAGGCTACATCCAAAAACAATGATACCAGTAGGCTCGACATGGGGGATTAACGTGGCTCGAGCAAAACTGAACAGTTTCTTCACTCTCAAATCTGCAAAACTGGTGTTAAGGGGATTATTACATGGTGTTATGTGTCTAGAGTGAGGAGGCCAGGGTACAGTGCTTAGCACTTCATGCCATGTGAAACTAAACCTGCCATATTGAACATGGATCTCTGGATCGCAGGTTTGTCTGCTGAATGTCAGCAGAGGATGATCTCTGTCTGGCTTGTTACCAATAAATTAATAATTCTAATTGAATGATGTTAAGAGGCAGGAGACAGAAAAAAAAAGCTCCTTAAAAAGTGAGACGTCTCCTGCAAACAGCATCTTTTTAAAGTCTGCAGTGCGCTGGCCTCTTAAATTGGTTAAAAAACAATTAAGGTCCTGCTCAAACTCCAGCGCAATTAAATTCTCCTTAAAACTGTCCCTGATGTTCCTCTGCCTGCTCTCAAAATTGGCACACGATTCACATGCGTTACTATAAATAGGCCGCAATCTCCCTTCCACCTCTCTCTGCATCAAAGTCCCATTCAGTGTGAGAGGAAGGCTGTCAGCTGGAGGTGACAGGGCTGTCTTTTCAATTCAGAAAGTTAAACAGATAGATTATCAATCTCCAAATCTCATTGTTCTTGTTGTTTTTACTGTAATCCAGCGAATGATGCTGGAGGATTCAAATAAATGACTCTGTGAATCTTTTATTTATTGTTAAGGACAATTGGACAACACTGACTATTTTCTAATCAAGTTGGTAGAAACTTTAACAACAGAGTTTTAGTCATGAGTTCTTATGGCAGCAATGTGGGTTTCTGGGTTATGTAGTGCAGTCTGGAAGGTAGGAAACACTTAGTGGGCTATTTGGGGCTCTTAAAGTTCTGATTAATGATCCCATCAAATAATTATGGCATTGTGTTCTGCTGCTGCACTGAGTCCTGTTTAATGAGTCATGAAATGCAACCGTACCATCTACTGACTGAGCTTCTCTTCGTAAGAATGACTGTTCTAAATTTCAAAAAAATTTCCATAACCTATACTATATATGGTGTGTGATGAAACTGGCATGATAATATACATTTAACAGTAATTTCCTTGGTAGTACAGTGGTGTTTAATGGAGTAGCACCATCATTTTAGTTTTTTAAAAGGATCATTTGTAAAGTCTGCCACGTCATTTACTGCCTTAGTACTGGTTTTCATATTATTTCTCTTGAGCTTATTCTGACTTTTATCTATTTTTAGTCTTGCAAAATTCTATCGCCTGTTATTTATTTATTTTATTTTGTCCGTGCTGTTTTCATTTTGCCCTGTAAAGCACTTTGTGCTGCATGATTGTATGAAAGATGCTAGAAAAATAAAGATGAGTTGAGTTATTTACTTTATCTCATTAATAATATGAGATGGATTGGAGTTAAAAGCTGGAGGTCGGCTGAAACACAAAGACTGCCAACGCTGTCACAAATCATATCCTGTCTTACATCACGCTCTGCATAGCACCATGTAATAAATACCGCTCTCGCATGCTGAAGAACAATCTAATGGAGATGCGTATTGACAAAATGAAAACCCTTGACTTCAAAAAACAGCCCAAACTGTCTTGTAAGTGCAGCCGCTTCACTCTGCCTCGTCTTGCTGCGCAAACACCTGCAGAGCCAGAGAAGGAAGGATTTTGTAAAGACTGTGTGCAGATGCAGTCGCCCCCAACACAACATATCCCCCAAGCTTAGCACAAATCTGCTAATAACAGCCTGTGTCTGAAATGAGGTTCTCAGATTTTGAAGATTAAAGCTGCCAGTTTGCAGAACACGCGATGCTGCTCCGGCAATGACTGTTTAAACAGGCTTAGGACGGGTTGAGCTAAGACTAATATTAAGGACTATCTCACCTGTAACACCGGTTATGGTCAGCTAACCTGTAACTGAGGAGGGAATTCATCTAATCATAGAACCAACAGTTAAACCTCTTTAAACCCGATTCAAACAATCAAGGAATCTGCACTTATCCTCTTAACGACTGACCAGGCAGAAAAACGTCTCACTCATTACAGTTTTGTTGGTGAACAGCTGTTAATAACAACCTCAAACTTACTTCGGAGAGCATTTCTAACACTGCTGAAATGATAAGTGGACTCTTTGATTATAGCGGATTGACATGTTTTGATTGATTCTCCATTTTATTGGGAAAAAATGTCAAACATTTGCTGGTTCCAGCTTGTCAAATGTGAGGATTTGCTACTTTTTTCTCTGTTTTCTTTCGTTGTCGTGAACAGAATATCTTTGGGTTTGCGGCTGTTGGTCAAACAAAACAAGCGATTTGAAGACGTCACCTTGAGCTCTGGCACATTGTGAACGGCCCTTGAAACTACTTTCTTACATTTTATCGACTTAACAAATAAAAGTGAAAAAAAATATCTTGCTGAGTGAAGGAAAATGTATGTATGTTTATTTAGGTCTATACAAACGTCATCAGACTTTATAGATTAAACAATCAATCCATGAATACGCAGGTTAACTGATAATTAATTAATTATGGACACCTGCGTAATACTGAGAGGAGATTCTAATACATCCTCCACCCATATTTATATCCATGAGAGTAGTCTGAATATTACAAACTAGATTTGAAACACACGATTATGAAGTTGAATCAACATGTCTCTACATCAATTTAAACAAAAAGTGAACATTATATCCTTCATGAAAGATCTTTCACAGGACTGTTGTATGAGATTGCATTTGTTTTGGCAATGGAGTCTGCGGCTACTTCTATGTTTTGTACCTCAGTAAATTATAATCATCTTAGTTATCATATATTCATTACAATGCACAGAGCATCGCACCAGAGAACCACCGTCATTTGTCCCGGAAATGATTGTAGCGTTTGCTACTAAAGACAAAGGCCAGATGTTATGAAAGGGGCTTAATAAAGTGGCAACAGAGTGTGTATCTAAAAAAGGTGTTCTGACAGTCCGTACCTCCTCACTGACAAAATCAGCAACTAGCTGGTGAACACAGTGGAGCATTTAGCTGCTCCGGGTGATGGTGGAGACCAAAACAAAGCTAAAAGAAAACATTTTAAATTCTAAAAGAATTAATATGACCCACTTCTAATAGGATCGAAACTGTCTCGTACATACATTTTCCAAAAGTAAATTCCGCTTTAGATCATAAAACAAACACTGAATCGCCGAATAAATAAAAAAAAAGGCATTGCTCACCCAGAGAAAAACAAAACCAGGTGAAACAAAACCCACTCAGGCGAGGAAATGACAGGAAGGAGGGATGAGATGGGACAGAGTACACCATCTGTGAAGCTCCGGATCAGAAACAGAGCTTTGACTCTTCTCCCGTTTGTTCTTTTGTTAACAGGTGATCAGTGTCTGGCCTGCAGCACACCACTGCGTCTGCATCACCTCTGGCTCTGCTCTGCAATTGTTGCTCCAGCAATCTGAGCCCGGTGCCAAGATCAGCTTTAGGCAAATCTCGCCGTACCTCTTGGCTTTCACAGTCTTGTGCAGCATTAGACCAACGTCTGCCACGGAGGATTACAGATCAATCGCACAGTTTGGAACAGAATAAACCTGATTTAGTTCAAACTCGCTTAAACCAACAGATCCTGAGGAAGGTTGAGACGATACATAGGTGACAAATAAGGCAGGTGTTCAGGTCACCATGGAGACAACAGCAGGGAAATGCAAACATGTTTACATGGTGGTGGGAATAAGTGTTTGCCCAAGGGCCCAGAGACACAGCAGGCTTCATTAGAATACAGTTTAATACCAGCGAAATATTGCTGACAGGCACTCAGGTCCCATTACAGACTCTCGCAAAACACAGGAGCCACTAAGCAATGTTCAGAAATCCTCAAAACAATATTTATAAAGACAAATATTGGAATATTGTATTTGAGTTTTTATTTTAGCCCTTAATTCTTTTCATTTTTTAAAATTTTGGCTGAAAAGGTGGGTCAGGTGTTGATACTTTTCTTAAGGTTTATTTGTGGATTTATTTATTAGAACGTTTAGCTGAGAGATTGGTGAGGTAACAGGTGGGAGTTTGCAGTGACATAAGAGACAGGCATGCAACCAAGATCACTTTGATTCTTTTCTGTCTTCCTTTGTTGCATTTCTTTTTTTATCTTCTTTTAGATTCACTTCTTTTTTTTCATAGAAGACTAAAATTGCATTTATAAGACAAGGACGGATTTTTTTTTCAGGAAATAAAGACCACTCGAGTTGACCCAAGTTGGCGACAACTATTTAGCACTTCTCCTGCTCCCACAGAAATAAATCAAGCCCCCCCAGAATCTTCCTCCCCGGGGATGACGTCAGAGAATTGAGTTTTCCGTGTTACTCTCGGCTTCCACAGCAACCGGGGGGGTGGGGGTGACACCACCCTCTCCCTTGACCTGACCTGGGCAGAAACCCTTTTCTTTTTTCCACAGGGGTATTGTTCCCAACACTTGAATGGATTGCCCTCTAATTCATCTCAGCATGTATAGTAGTGTACAAAAGCCAAGGAAGCCGGGGTCTGAGGTGCAGAACAAAACCAACAGGGGCAGAGTTATAAAGCCATACATGCTGAACTAAAAGGGCTGTAAGTTCCGTTAGTGAATCCACAACAACCGCCACCGCCACCGAAACACTGCTTCTTACTCCAGTAATCGCTTTAACGTGGGATAAAAATGCCCATTGAACATACAGAGCTGTGTTTAACCTTTTGTGGGAGCAAACAAAATCCATCTCAAGCACCATAAAGTGTCAACAACTGGAAATTAGCAGGAAATGGACACATCAGAACACAGAGTTTTGTTAAATAATCTTTTGGTCAGATAGTTCCTGAAGAAAATTTTAAAACTGCTTCATTTAGGCAAAGTTCTCGTGTGACTGGCAGTGAAAAGACATTTAAAAAGTGAGAACGTTGGCTAGTTTTGGATGAATTAAAACAAAGATTTTGTAGAAAAGTATCGGGAAAAGTGTTACATTGTTGTCAAATACCAGAACATATAATGCAAATATTGGAAAATTGCAAACTATAGCCAGACCAACTACAATATGTATGGATCATGCCAAACATAAAAGCTTCAGTCATCTGCAAAAAGAGACTCTTCACTATAGAAACTGTTACTCCAACATGGAAAACTATTATATTGTGAGTGTTCTGGTAATGGCGTGTTGTCTTTTTCTGTTGATCAGTGTCAAAAAAGTTTCAATTGTTCAATTTTACAATGTAACACAATTAAACATGAAAACTCAGAGGATTTCATACTCATTATAGGGACTGTGTGTCTTATTCTCTGTGTGTCTATTTATTTTAAGTTAAATTTGCTTGAATGATATTAACACCTTTAGGTTGAAACAACAACAAGCCAATGTTTCCTCTGTGTTTACACTGCCAATGTACAGTAGTGCAACAGATTCAGGCCTCAAACTACACGAAATCTTCATTATGATGTAATTTTGGACCTCGACTGCATTGCAGGACACCTTCTGTTGTCCCCTTTAAAGCTAAAAGAGACAGTGGTAGGAAGGTCAAATGCTCTGCTTGTGCAGACTCCACTCTGACGGTACAATGACTTTTCTCAGCACAGTTGCAGCAGGTCGTTACATAGCTCACACACACACACACACACACACACACACACACACACACACACACACACACACACACACACACACACACACACACACACAGCGTGATGCGGCGGTGCCGTCCTGCTTGACTTACCGGAGGGATGAGAGGGGCTCGCCGGGACACGTAACGCTCTCCGACAGCGTTGGAGTTAGTGGTCGATACTTTTCAGAGGAGAAAATCTGCGCTGCGTTTCAGGTTATCAGCCGGTCAGGTGAGCTGGTGCTGGCGTCCTGCAGCACAGACTGTGCAAAAACACTCACCACCACCACCACCAGCAGCAGCAGCAGCAGCAGCAGCAGCAGCGGCAGACGGCGGTGTTGTGAGCTTCCTCGTACGTGATAGGGCCAGGTGGAATAGACGCGTTCACGTGTCCCCTGCGCGCGACCAGCTTGTGACCACTGGTGCAATCTTAAGGCTACGACCAGTGATATCAGGTGAGTTCATATATTAACGTGCATTTAATCTTCTAAGGTTTGAGAAGTACTTTTACTCAAGTACTGCCATTAAGTACACATTTGAGGTACTTGTGCTTCCATTTATAGAACTTTACACAAATATTGTACTTTTCTCTCCACTGCATTTATCTGGCAGTAGTTCAGATTAGCTCCATCCAGACCAACTGCAACAGTAAAATGCTGCGTTTACGTTAATGCATCTGTAATATGAATCCAATAATATATATAAAGTATAGCTACCACTCTGAATGGGGCCGATGGGCATAATGCATGCTTTTCACTTTGGAAGGCACAACTTAAACTTGTAACAGAGTAGAATTACTCTGTGCAGTTGCTCTTTACTTCAGTAAAAGGTCTGAATACTTTTTCAAGCACTGGTTTTAAGATATTAGCATTTTACTTTAATTTTAAGCAAAATCAACTTTTATTACACCACATTTCTGAGGGAAGTATCGTACTTTTACAACATTTATCTGAAGGTGTGCTTTTCAAGAAAAACAGCCTTGTTTCAGCTTGACGTCATGCATTTTAGACATCATTGCGAGAGGTTTGGACAATTTTGTATTTCTTTCTGTCCTCTTTTTATTTTGTCCATCATCATGTTCATCCTACTGTCCTTTCCTCCGTCATGATTTTGAAAATCCCTCCAAACTTGGAGATAAAACAGCAAAATATTGGATATTTGAGAACATTTTACTGCTTTTAACTAACAATTTGAATTTCTGCAAACCGCTACTTCAGTTTCTAAGGAAAAAAAAAAGTTTTACATTATAGTGACAGAATGATGTTGATCGCTGCTTAAATATCATGATTTAACAACTGATGATGCCTTTTTTTCACAGGAAAAAGGTTCACCCAGGCTGGAGAAGAGGGGGTTCACATGTTTGCCCAGTCTTCTGCATCTTGTAAGCAAGTAAACAGTTATATTATTATTATTATTAGTCCTTAGTCTTCTTTTTGGATTTGATTTGGCAGAACTCACTGATTCTGTAATTGATAAATTATCATTTAGCACCACTCTGATCCAAATAAAGCTCAAAATCAGACAGATTAAGTTCTGCTGGTATAAAGTAGATTTATGCAAAATCAGAGAATTAAACTGTTAAAAATAATTAACTAGACAAAAATAAATAATTAGATTTAAAAGTACATCAGAACTTTTCTTTTCATTCACACAATTGCACAACTAGGTCTACAATATTTAAAAAAAAAAAAAAAATCAAAGATTGGACCAGATGTATTTTCCTCCAGTTATATTACACTTCCTCAGTGGGACACAAATGTACATCCTTCCAATTTCTGCACAAATCCCTAAGCTACAAAATAAGTTCAAAACAATTCAAAATAGTTATGTTACTGAATTAAATGCATTTACTAATAAAGCATTTCCATGTTTAAATTGCAGTTTGACTTGAAGTCTTAGGACTGCAGCGCTCCATTCATTTCCACTGAGACACATTAACCTGCTGCTGCAAGTCCGGTTAAAGGAAATCTATTTGCTTTGCCAGATTTGATCACTTGATTGACAGTGTGAACACATCATCTTGTCTGTGACCAACATCCTCAAGGCTTTTCTGAGGATTAACCAGATCCTGTCAAGTGTATACCCGAGGGTGTGGTGGGGTTGTGAGTAAGAAAACCTAAAAGGGAAACCGAAAAGCACCTGGACTTAAGTAAACAAGTCAGTTTGAATCCACACGTCAACAGATTATAAAGCACTGCTGACTTTCTGGACAGGAACAAAGAACAGGATGAATGCAGAAAAGGTTTACTCAAAATATAATTGTAAAATGTCATGGGGCGTATCATAAGCTTTTCTTGCCCCCTCAGTGATAATGTCGGCATCTTTTTTTCTTTGTTGGCCCCTGGTGGTGACTTCTCATACGAGCTGCTACTACAAACACCACTAGATGATAAAGAAAAGAAACTTTAATCTTCCCAAAGAGTTTACACAACATTCGCAATCCTTTTTTTAACCCAACATTTGTTAATGTTTCATCATTACAAAAGGTAAAGACCCACTACCACATCAGCCTGTAGGTCTTCAGGAAAAACAGACAAAAACAAAGCCAAATGGCAGCATTGGTCATAGACTACAAGGTGAAATAGAGAAAATTACAAATATATATCCATCTATTTCAGGGAAACAAGAGATTGTTGTACAAGATTCACACCCTCAAACTGCTATGGTGAGCCATAGGAAAAGTACAAATCAACAAAGTGAGGACGTGACAGCTGGTTATCAATAACAGCGTACAGTATGTCCTCTTTGAAAAATATACTTTTATGTAGCCCAATGAAACACACTGTGAGCAGCTCAGACAAAAGATGCTGGTCTTTCAAATTTACAAAAAGTTAATCGTATTTTGGTTTTCCCCTCACATATAGTTTTTTTTAATTAGTCTCAAATGCATAAATGTGCATATGTGCAATATGGATAAATATCTTTGAAATCAGCAAGTCTTAAAACATATTTAGACTTTCTGAATGTTACTGGAGTGTTTTTTTTTAACACAGCTATCATGTGTGTGTTGTGTTGAGTGTTTAAACATGTACAGTTGTACAGGCTCTAACTGTACTGTCCTCTGAGAGTGTGTGTGTGTGTGTGTTTGGTCCATTCTCTTCCTTCAAGAGTTGGTCCTCAAAACTGGAAGTGAAAGCGCCTTTTTCCAACAGCAAGATCAAATATTGAAGTGCGGCGGGGAAGAGAAGAACAAATTCAAGAATTCAAGGCACATTTAGTCACATAAGGCTGGTCCTTCATTTTCTCTGGAATCGAAGAGAGTCAAAACACTTTTACCCATTCAGTCAAATGCCAAACAGAGAATAATATTGATTAAAAATAGCATCCTGTCAGCAAAATCCTTTCACAACATGCAGGATTTGTTGTGAACAGACATCAACAGGATTTTAACATTAATTTAAAGAAATAGTTTTACATCTTGGGAAATACTCTTATTTGTTTTTAGGTCGAGAGCTAGACGAGAAGGTCAAAACCATTTTCATGTTTGTACGTTTAATATAAAGCTACAGCCTGCAACTGGTTAGCTTAGCTTAGCATAAAGACTGGAATCAGGGGGAAACCGTTAGCCTAGCTCTGTACCAAGCCACATAACCTCCTGTAAAACCACATCTTTATTTTTTTACACTTTGTTTTTTTATATTAGTGAGGTTATGAGGTGCTGGTAGGCTGCATTTTGTTCACCTTTGGAGAGAGCCAGGTTACCCCGACAGCTAACCGTTTTCAGTCTTTAAGCTAAGCTAAGCTAACCGGCTGCCGTCTGTAGTCTTGTATTGAACAAACTCTCAGCAAGACAGCAAATAAGTGCATTTCCTAAAATGTCAAACTACCACTTTAAATCAGAGTTTTCTGGCCAGTTTGCATGCATGATCCATAAATCTGAATGCTGCTTTGCCCCGTTTATCACAACAGGTGTCAAATCAAATCATGAGAGAATTCATGTTCAGATTCTCCTGAAGCTTCCGGATTAGACTTTCATAAAATATTCATCTAGATTCCAGTCAACTGATAAAGAGTTCTGCCAATTATGTGTAACAGGCAGTCGTTTTGATCCCGAAGTGGTCCTTACAGAGCACAACAAGTCCACCGTGCTGAGATACAACATTCATATGCTGGATTGCAAAAGGCCATTTACAGTTTCCAAATGTGTTTACTGCACAAGTCCTGTTCATCAGATTTATCAAACAGTTCAAAAGTGCGTTTTCTATGATTTCAAATCACGGCAAGATGAAAACGATGATTTAACAACGAGAGTAAAAGGATTGTAGGAGTTTTTTTTTTTTTCTTTTCATTTTGCGTATCGAGTTAAAAGATTAACAATTGTGAAAGTTTGAAAGGCAGTGACAGTCGAGTTGAAAAGGGAAAGGGAGGGTCCTGTAGATTTTGACACTTCCTGTCAAACTGAGCCGCTTCAAACGGAGTGATTAGTGCTCTTCCAGCCAAGATGGACTGTCCCCGCCTGGCATTTTCAACTTGATGTGGAACTGCTCGAGTGTCTGTTCCAGCTGCTGTTGGTTTCCGGCGTAGTACGCAGCGATGGCATTGTGGAACAGGATGAGCTGGTTATGCAATACCTTCACCTGTTTGGGGACAGGAAATAAAGAGACGGTGAGCACACTAGGAACGTAAAGCCATTATGTAGGCGCAGGTACGTCGAGCAGAACAACTATTTAGCCGACCTTGTTCTCTTCCAAGAACTTCAGCTTGACGGAGACGTCGTTTCGCATCCTCTCGTACTTCTCGCGGTGGATCTGGAACTGCTGCTGGGAGAGCTCGATCTTGGGCATGGTGGTGGCATCACGTGGCCCCAGATTCAACTCCTCCAGATCTGTACGGTACGCGTCATACTCCACCCTAGACGTGTGGTAATCAAAACCAACATCACTACAGGGGCAAGACTGTTAGAAAGCAACAGGAGACAGGAGTAAACCCTGAAGCGTTTTATGAAGGAGAAACGCATTCAATGTCTTTATTTATTAGACCTCAAGGATATGTTCAAATGTGTTTTAGTGAGTAACACTGAATGGAAAAAGGAATTTTGTTTGTTTGAAAGAATACCTTAACAGACAGCTTTTTAATATGCATTCATTCACATGTATGCTTAGAATATTTCTGTGCTGAAGTCACTGCTTGTGTGAGTGTACATGTTAGCTTGCATTAGGAGTTAGTGGGCCTTCTCATTGTGAAGAAACAGCAAGTTGTGTTTTCACATGAGCGTGCAGTATACGTGGCGTTTGCCACTAAAGCAGTTGTCTGTTAAATTCAAACATGAAATCAACACCTTTTCTTTACCACAAATAACACCCTTTGCAGTGCTTGAGGTGATGGAGATGGCGCCCACACATGATCATGCATTACCTACCTGGCAAATTCATACTGTTTGATATTAACCAGGGTGTCTTCAATTGTTTTGTCCACGAGTGTGTTCACACTGGAGATGAAAGAGTTGATGGCAGCCAGCAGAGTGTCTCCATTTTTGGACAAAAGCTTTTGGGTGTCAGCGTTGTAACCAAACTCCTCCTAAAGAACAGAGTCAAACTAGCTTTAGTGAATTTTGCTTATTTGGCGCGGTTGTCTGCAGCGGCTACTGCAGGTGCCAACATCATACTATACATTTTACAAATATATATACATAAGTGATATTGTTTTCCTCCACAGGTTTGCATCCATGTCTGTCAAAAAATGTCATCACTTTTGTGTGAAATTGTCATAATTATCATTTAAATATTTGAGTTATGACCAAACTTTTTTTGTGTAAAATTGGAAGAAAATTCCCTTCTGGCGTGCCGAGAGATATCGCGTTCACAAGAATGGACCGGGCGTATGGACAACCCAAAAACATAATGCTGCCGCCCACGGCTGTCTCAGAGGCATAAAAACAAAACAAAAATCAATGAATGTGCAGACTAAATAAAACATAATAAAACGGCAATTGCAACACTAAATCTACAGCACACAATTCACAAAAGAGCACCAACGTCTGAGATACAAATACGGACATATTTCTATGACGTAGAGTAATTATTTTGTACATAATGCACTTGTATTTTGAATAATGGAGCAATAAAGATAAATCATCTAAGACAATTAGGAGAAATCAGAGGAAGTGGAGGAGGACGCAAACTTGAATTATGCAACAGTAATCTAAGGGATCAGAGTAGATGACCCACAGGTCAATACACGTTCGGCATTATTTTTATGACTCTTTGCCGGGACACTGTGCGAGGATAATAACGCGCCACTTCCCGTTTATCCAACCCAGTCTGATTGATAACAAGGCATCTACATATATGGACTCACGTGCAGTTCTGGTGACTTGAGGCTGAGGTCGGCGAAGGCGTCGCCCAGCTGCCTCTGCGTCTGCATTATCTGGGACAGCTGACCGGACAGAGTCTGAGCCAGCTTGATTACATTCTGGTACTTTCTCTTATTGTCGCGGAGGACTTCGATTTGAGCCTCCAGCTCCAGGTCCACGGTCCTCGAGCCCCGACCCAGCTTCTCTGACAGGATCTGCCTGGTACACTGCAGAGGACAGAGCATTGTGAAACATTAGGAGTGACAGGAGGGAGGGAGTCGCTACAACAAAGTCTAAAACAAGAAAGCATATCAACAATTTGTGTTTTTCAGTTTGGGGCACAGTTCACTTTTTCTGCCAACACCCTAATGAACAGAGAGAAGATAAAGATTGAGACTAAAGCGGAGAGAAGAAGCAGAGTGAGGAGGGACAGAACAAAAGAAATCAAAGACAGAGAGGATTACTTTATATGTGTTGATGCTCCACTTCCTCACTAGGTCCAGTTTTTCCATGGCTGGGCTCTTTAAGTCATCTGAAAGGACCACCGCGTCACTCTTTGGCTGTGTATTCATCGTGCCTGGACAATTAAAAGTCATTCACTTAGTGGGTGATTAAGTAATTGGGTTTGCAGTCTAGAGAGCTGTGGTGAAAATGAAGGGAAGTACAATTTAAAGTGTTACAATCATCAAACAGCGTGATGAGATTGTCATGTTAACACTGAAAGTTCAACACTAAATTTAAGGCATTAGAGGACGCTGACGACATCTATGGTTATTACAAATCACAATGGGCATTAAAATACAATTAGTCATGACTTACCATTTTCAGAAAACAGTAAAAAAGGGATGAAAAGTGCTTTATTGTGGTTTGGGCACAAGAGGGGAAATGCTGGAAGATTTTGTGTGCAGAAACTGACAAAATATAGATAAAAGGATATCAGATAAGTAAAAGATATAGCTGAAATAATCATAATATTGTTAGTTAAAGGGCCCGTGTGTAGCATTACGGGGGATATATTAGCGGAAATGTAATATAATATTCATAACTATGTTTTCCTTAGTGTATAATCACCTGAACCTAAGAATGGTTTAGTTTCCGTTCGTTTAGAATGAGGCCTTCATATCTACACAGGAGCGGTTCCTCTTTACGGAGTCCGCCATGTTTCTACAGTAGCCCAGAATGGACAAACCAAACACTGGCTCTAGAGCCTTTCACGTTTTATTTTAATGTTTCTTTTTATATTTCAAAGCTTGAGAGCCTTTCACGTTTATGTGGTTGCAATCTGCAAGCACATGTTATATCTTTTACTAGTCTTGACAACCTTTTACAATATTTGTCACTTTCAGGACTCCCTAGAGAGAGACTAAGGGAGACTATAGGTGCGAACTTTTGCAAGGATAAAGGTTACAAGCAGGAAAACCCACTGCGATTAAGTGTGAAAGCAGTTCCGTTCCCAGCCAAGGAAATGCTTTAGGCATCAAGAGGTTTCATCAGCCCTAGAAATCCTGAGAAGTAGATCCTAGGAAAAATGACTACGGGGTGTGTGTACAAGGCATGTCATTAGCCCCGGCAAAGCAGAAAACTACTTCAGTTAGCCCAGACTTATACAAAGACAAAACCAAGAACCAATACACAAGAAAGGAGAAGAAGAAAGGTTTGATTCTGAATAGAGTGCAGCCTGTGGGAACAAGCAGCAGGTAAAAAACTGGTGAAAACCAAGAAGGGTACGACAGGCCTGCGGTTAATTCAGTGTGCAAACGGTGACGATTCAGTATCATCTGATTCATACTCCTTTCGCTGCTGGTACCTTTCTCAGCCTGACTATCGCTGGAAGAGCGCGCCAGGCGGCTAGCGACAGCCGAGCTGGGAGATACAGGCGTCACGGGAGACGTGGGCAGGCTTGCTGACCCTGGGAGATATTCAGAGTTATGATTCATTAGTATGTCACCATCCAGCCTACACAAGCGGAAAGGGGGAACTTCTCATCGATGTTGGTTTCCTGTGTGTGTTTTTCTTATCGCGGTGGCTCTCTCCATGTCGCAGGATGAACGTGTTGATGAACAAAAGCCTACCTCAACCAGTGTCAATAACATGGAAAATAGCCATGGCAACATGATGGCAGACGGGCTACAACAGCTCCCCCGCTCTATGGGGAGATTTGCATTTGTAACAAGGGCATGACGATGAAAAGGAGAGGAGGGTTACAACGTGGAGATCAGAGGAAACTCATTAAATTCAATTGGATGTTCCACCTTTACAAATTCAAATGTCTGCCTTTCAAATTTCACTCAGATTAAAACCCAAAAGTGGAGCACTGTGAACGCATGGAAAGAAAGATTGTAAACACAAAACGCTGCAAAGCAATCAGATAAATGCTGAGTAAGGAAACGTTGCAGACACAGAAAGGAGAGACGTTTTACCTTTGTACGGTCCCGATTCAATGATGCCTTCTGTTGTTGAAGCAAAGTTGCTGGAGGTGACACAGGACTCTGAAAGGTTTAGGGCCCCAGGGCCACTGGGGTAAGAGTCCTGTGAAAAAAAAAAAAAAAAAAAAATCAAACAGGGTTTATTAATTAATTAACAGGTTTAGTACAATAGATTTAGATCATCTCATTAATGAAAGCCTCAATAATCTCTCTGAAAGTCTTTTATTGGACGTTTACTTCAGTAAAAATGAATAAACATGCTCTCCAAACACCTGCTCTCTCCTGTCTGCTAACCTGTTCTCATTGTTCAGCCGCACTTTCAATAAGTGACGTCTGTGCTTTCCCCTTAAATGTAAATATGATTGTATTATTATTAAGTTAACTCACTGCAAACCTAAAGTAGCGAGCCGCAGCTGTACGGTGCGATAAACCTGTGTCTGCATTTATACATTCAGTGGCTGATTTAACATCTTGAAGCTGCACACGTTCTTGAGGCTGAGGCGTCTTCCCTGCCACAGACCGTCAGTGTGACTGCGAGCCATTAGGGGTAAACAGCAGGCCATCTGGACCACTGCCTGCTCAGTCAGATGGGTGAGGACTAGAGGGCACCCTGAGGTCTCCAACTAAAGCCCTTCACAGCAGAAGGATCTGACCTAGAGTGTCTGAGAATGTCCCTGCTACACAGAATGAAACCCATTTTATAGATCTGCAAGGATTTGTTGAATTTCCTTTAACATTTTGGTAATCGGTTAATTGCAAACGGGTTTTTATGAAGTGTTCTGATATTTCATAGACATGATTTAAACAGATTTATTAAGATAATTATAGTTAATTAAAAAGAAAATGTGTTGCAGCACTACTATTTAGCATACAATGCCAAAGACATAAATTATACATATTTGTTTGCACTGTTAATTTTCATCCGGGACCACAGTTTTTAATATTACAAGTTGAGCCAATTTAATAAAAGATGAAAGATGTTAAACTTGACAGACATCCTAACAAGTTATGTTGTTCATACAAACACAGTCTTTCAAAGAAAGGACTTTGAAGCGCTACTGTCAAAGTTTTGTTTAAACTCTTGTTTGGAGAGATGCTGTTCTCAAACCGAAGCCCTTACCCTCTGGAACACGGTCTCAGGGCTCTGATCCAGGTCTCCATTGCTGGTGACTGGGATCTCAGCGGCTGAGCTTCTATGGGACTCTTCAGTCATTGTGCCTTCCTGTAACGAAGAGGGTGAAATGAAGCCGGTTATTCTTTTAAAGCTTTCCCAAACAACTTCAAAGAGACAGAGACCGCTGTCAAGAAAAGAGGACTCAGGATCCAAGACACAATGGGACACAACAGCTGTGGGCTGCCATCTTGTGGACACGGCCATGGTGGAAATCAGAAGCTCAAAAGTGATGGTAAAAGTTGTGGGTTCCATATAGTGATGACATGATTGAGAGTGATATCTGGGTAAACACATTGGTGACAACAATTTGAAAGTTAAAACACATACAATGCACAAATGTACACGGATTTCAGCTAAACTATGTCCCCCCCAAGAAAATGTTCGCAATAAACACGCCTGTATTCAGGTAAATACGTCCTCTTTCTATGATTTTGATCATCAGTTTTCAGAACAGAATGGAGAGCTCAGTGAGGTACAAGTCAGTTGTGTTGCAGCATTACAGCATTTACCAGGATAGTTGAGGTTCTTGTGCAACAACTGGCATCAATTTTTCGACACTCCCCTATTTTACAACACTGTTTCTGTTTAATTACTAAACACTGCAGGATGGAGCATTACACCATCGTCACTCTCTACATGCATACATTTAGTATTGTAAACGCATGATAGAATGCATCATAAAAAGGTTTAGTGCATAATGGCTCCACCCATGCAAAAAAAAAAAAAAAAAAAGGGAATCGAGCCGTTATCTGTTAACATCTGCTGTTCTCCAGAGCAATGTTTTTGAATCGATGTTTTCGGATCTGGTTTCTCGTTGCCACGTTGATGTCAGTGTTTCCTAGCAAATACAGGATTTTACAGTTTACAGTGACATCAATAACTTCAGACCACATTAAACCCTGTGTGTCATGTTTCAGAACTGGCCATTTTGTGGTCAAACTTGGAAAGATCCTGTGATGCAGCAACACGCATGGAACAGAATTCTCCCTGACCTCGAATATAATTAACAAATCACAAGGAAAGAGCTGCTATAATCTTTATGACAACATACAAATCATGGTTCCTTATAATTGTGCCTGTGGATTAAAATGACACAGGGGCAATATCAGTTTTTGTTCAGCCTATAATAAACTAGATGTCTGTACGATGCAGGCTGAAGATGCAGCTGTGTTAGTTTTAGTACAATTTATGGCCTAATCACTGTGGACTTAGGAACTAGGACACTAACCTAACACTGTAAACGCTTTACATGCGACAGCTCTGGGAGGTCTGGTAGGGTAAAGCTGGTTAATGTGGATTAAAGACACGCCTGGAAAAGAGGCCAATAAATCTGAATGTTCATCTTTGAACAAGCTCCTTCAGCTATAGGTGGACCCTGACAAGGGTCTTAAATAATGCAAATAGCTACCAGGTCACATGGTAACGAGATCTGGTTTCACTGTGTGAGCAAAAAGGTGAGTTTAAATCATGGGCTTATATTAATAATAACTAACTATATTAATAACACATTTCATATCAAAGCTAAAATTATATTTACCGATAGCTACAATTCCCTAAAGTACCGAGTCAATATATTGGATTTGAGCTCATTCTATTAAAGAATGTGAAACTTAAAGAGACGAAGATTTAAATGTGAGGTTAACTCCTTCTAAAAATGTGTGTGTTAGGAAATCAGGCTCTCTGGAAGTCAAACCCACCAGAACCAAATACGTCCTCTATGCTCAACCAGAACACAACATATTAAAAAAAGAGCAAAGTGAAGGTTTCGTGTTGGCATGTGTAACAAAGACTTTGTGTCATGTGACAGACACATAAATACTTAAAAGGTCATATGACGCCGGCATGCAGGCAGATCAGCACAGACATGCACTGGTAGGCTTGTCCAGCAACCTACTGCAGATAAACCAGACTCCTGCCTGATAATCCTCCAACATCAAGTTGAAACAGGTCATCCGGGAGAGACGCATCTCTGATTGCATGCATTACTAAAAACAGGGTGTAAATTAAGACAGATTGTAACGACATTTGCTGACGAGCACCGTTTAGCTGCGGTTGTTGCAGAACTAGAAACGTATCTCTATTTAAAATGCTTCTTATACTGCAATGGAACCGATTCAGCCGGGGATGACCGGGGGTCTCGAAGCCAATACGACCCAACCCAACATCTGCAAACACTCTGTAAATGAATGTCAGCCTGCTGGAGCAAAGTGGCTGCAAATTAATCAGGCATATGAAAAGGCATTATATTATGGCAAGTCATCGTGTGCCGTTCCCTACAGGTCAGTATCCTGGATACGAGCTAAAATGACGTGGGAGGAAGGGATAACAACAATATCCTAATTGTCCCAATTAGCCGGGTCAGCTGAAGAGGAAAGAATCATGGCTTGCCTTTCGCAGTACAGAAGAACGTGACAGTTGTGTTGCACAACGCCGGTTTTAAGTTGAAGAAAGGACGGAAAAATGTATCTTAACGCGAGACCTGACAAGTCTTGGTTGCATCTGTGATGCACTTAAGGCTACGAAATGAAAAGGGTTCACAAAAAAAACAGAAGATGATTTTTAAATTCTTGCAATCTGACGTGTAATACTGGCACTTCACCCAAAAACGTGAATCAACAGTGTGCGAGGAGTCACACATTCCAGCAACACAAGAATTGTGGGACTGCCAGAGAATGTGCAGTCAGGACCCAAAATCTGTTTCACTTACCCAGTCATGTGTCTTTAAGAGCTCAATGTACCCAACTTACAAACAGGGAAACATTGTGAGGAAATGGTCTCATTTACACGTCATGTACACAAAGAATCATTGTCCGACAAAACAAGGCAAAATGTAGAGAAGTGTATACTTACTGACTTATACTTCATAATAGTATACATAGAGATTGCATGGTAATAAAGAAAAAGAAATCCTTCTCAACAATCACTTTGAGATAAGCCGGCATTTACACAAAAAGCAGAGGAAATGTACGACGCCTTGATCGTCCCCAAACACGAAAGGCACCTCACAGAGAAGCACACGAGTAAAAGAAAGAAAGCCACCAATGGCACCGTCAGCACAGAGCGACAGCTACACCAGCTACACGTTCCTAAAACCTCCAGCAAAGCACATTCAAATCTGAGACACGTCTACCTATATATAGGAAAGGGACCACCACCATCACAGCAAGTAAAGATTGGAGAAGCAACATGAACAAGAGCACAGTGAGGAAGCGCTTAAGTGACGGTGAACATCACCTTTGTTTCAGTGTGAGAATCTCCACTTTCCTCTGGTGTTTCAGCAGTTTCAACATGACGATTTGTCTCCTGTCCCTCATGTTCTACACTGTCAGACATGCGTGCAGCATGGCTGTCACTGCACGTCACTGCACTCTCCCTTTGAATGCCCTCATCCTCCTCCAGAATGGCCTCGTCGCCGTTTTCTGCGGTTTCTTCAGCGCTGTCAATATCAACGTCGAACATCGCGTCGTCTGTGTCATCTCTTCGCCTACTGTCGTCTACACTCTCCTGTTTCTCATCCTCACTCAAACTCTCTTGCGATTTTTCAGCCCCCTCACAATCCATCTGAGAGTCCTCGGCTGAGATCTTCCCCGATTCAGCCTCAAGACTAACTTCAGACATACCTGAAAACAGACAGATAGAAGTGTATAAATAGGTCCTACCAAGCCATCTGACAGCTTGTAGTGCACCAAAACAGTACAATCAAAAGGAGCGCAAAACAAACCAACTCCCAGTTTCTACCTGGATAAGAATGTTATTATTTATTGGTTCATTTATTTGGATTCTTTAATAACTTTTGCTGCTACTACTGTTTTTTTCTAAGAATCTAGATGTAAAGTAAAATAGTTCAGGACCGGTAAAACAGGTTTCTACTATTCCTGCAACGCTATTTATAGACGGTAGCTTGAAATGAAATACCTCCTTGCTAATTTCGTACAACACAAGACACATATCAATGCTTATTGTGAGTGAAGGTATGTAGAATAGATAGCCTTAATTGTTACCATGGACAGATAATAGACTGACCATTTTGGCTCATGTCCTGCAAACCAAGCAAAGACTTATTTCCATCTAACACCATTGGTTTGTTTTTTATCACTTTGTAACTTTCCTTAGCTTGTGATTTACAAATACAGACTACTTTATGTGGCCTTCATCAATAAAACACATAAAAACAATCACATATCAGCTCGAAAAAAACTAAAGCAATACACACACATGGGGGGCTTAGTGCTGGCAAGGCAATGCTAAGGTGTGAATTTCCAGGTTTTCAGCTCCCTGCAGGAAGATATGAGCCATTTATATGTCGACTGCTATGTCAGGTTGGGTACTTTAATGACGAAATGACGTTGGATGCCATTACTCGCACAGTTAGACAGTCAAAACTGCGCAGCTGGTGGCACAATTAGCCTAGTTACCTGTTGCAGCACACAGTCACGTGACTAGCGAGGGCGTCCAAAAGTAATAAAGTACTTATAAATGCTGGTAACGACACATCATATGAGGAAGTGCCATTGTTATATCGCATCACAGTTAAGGTTATCCGGAAAGCAAAACACCCGACAAACATTACGGTAGTTCAGCTTTAGGATGTCCACTCATTTTAGTTAACGTGTATGTATCAGAGCCGTTGACGTGTTGCTTGCTAACGTTAACCGAGCTAAAACAGCAGACAACGAACCTATACTGAACTTAAATAAAGGCACTTTAAATGGCCGTTACAATACTATTTCGCCAAGATGTGCAACTCTATAAGGGAATGGCGATGCTCAAAACTTTTGGTCAACATTAACTCACCTGTCTGCGGTCGTGTGGCTAACTGTTTAGCTGCAAACGGTTAGCCGTTGTTCACTGAGATCCTCGGTACTGTACTGGACGTCTTTTTTGAAAGGCAGTGCGCCTGATGCTAATGCAAACGTTGCATAGATATACTACCAATGTACCATCGATGGTCCTCGACTCTGCTTGAGACTAGACGTGCTGTTTGAACCCCGGAAAGACTGAGCCAGTGTGCGGGCCCTCGGCTGTCATCTGAAGCAGAGACCGCATCGTTTGCACGTAGCTGTATGCGCTCTCCCCCTGCTGTTAAAATATGCTACTTGCAGTTTGTGTCCAAGGTCTAAAATAAATTAAATTAATTTATTCATTCATTCATTTTAAAATGACCAAATTGTGGGTATAACACGACAATGAACAGGCTAATATGCTGGTTAAGTCTTGCTCAAAAACGTGTATATCAACTATAACAGTACACCTTCTTCCACTGTAGCTTGCTACAATGTGATATTACACAACAAACTCAATTTCCCAGAAGCCCCGGATAGGTGGAACGCACAGTTGCGTTGCAACGCAAACTGCCAAGTTGAGGCAGCACAGCTAGAGGCCATATTGGAATCTATGAAGTCGGGTTTTGCACTTTGATGGAACTGAGTGTCTAGTCGTTTTTGGGAGTCTCTAAATCGCTATCCCGGACTTATACCCGAGTGATCGCGCCAGGTATTCCACTCGAGACCCTGCCAAGTGTGGACGGCACGTTGTCTCGCTTCTTTTGTGGAAAAAAAATGAGTCCAACCGATGCTAAACGAGGGGCTAAACGCAGGAAGAACAAGCGGGGCGGTGGCAGTAGTTGCAGTGCTGTCTGCAACACCAGCGGTGGCAAGGCCGGGGTTGCCTCGGCCCTTGGGTGTGCGGGAACAGCAACACCTGCCTCTGTCGTCAGTTTCTTAACAACTGGCAATACGGGCAACGGGAATATCGGGTCCATCACGGGCATAAACGGAGAGGTGAGAGTGTCAAGCGTTGTAAACCGGTGGATGTCAAAAACGGGGTGACTAGCTAGCAGCGCTATCAACGACACACATCTGATTTGGGCCCGACACTGATGCGAGGAGGGCAGCTAGCGAACTAACGTATGCGTAACTGGACATTAACTGGCTTAATTACCGCTAATGCTGGTTGTAGTGCTTTGTGGTGTACAGTGCCAGCTAGCAAGTCGTCTAGCCGTGTAGTCAAACCGGCTTCGTTATATGGTATTACACTGTCGTAAACATTAGCGTTTAGGCTACTTGTGTCGAACGCTGAGATCGTTAGCTCAAGTTGAGATATCGCAGCTGAATCGACAACAACTTAAGTCACCAAGCAGCGTTATTTATTAGCAAATGCAGTCCAGGTACGTTAGGTGGAGATTACATGCGCTAAACAAACGATTTAGGAGGACTATATGGTTCAACACAGTTGGACCATAAAGCTGCTTTTACGCAGATAAACATGAATGCTAGCTAATGCTAACAGTGAAGAGTACTAACAACTTCAGCCCCGTCGGGCCTCGATGTGTACGAGCTGACCTTCCACTTTTCTTGCTTTATAAATAATTGAACCTGGTTATATTCACCAGATAACAAGCTAAACAAACTAACTGCCTGCAGATATCTAAAGTAGCTTAGTTTTACGCCATTGGCACAAAAGTAAGCACAAAAAAAAAACGTAAGTTACAGTGACACCATAAGATGTTAGCTAATTTCTTTGTAACTGACCAGGGTTTGAAAGTGAAACTTCAAGATGTAGATTCAAAAGTCCATTGGTTAGTTTTGGGGTCAATTAAGTCAATACGTTTTTATACAAATTGCCAAAAGAGTAAAGAAACCATAAAGTAGATATTACTAGGTACGAGTGGGGCCTGAACATCGGTTATGGACACATTATGTTTATGTTTATACTGTTGTCTTTCCTGAGCAGGCCTGACAGTATCACTTAACACATTTTAGAAGATTGTAAACTGTAATCCAGTCTTCACAACGTAATAATTACCGGTGCACTAACTCTTGATTAATCAAGTGTTTCACTCCTTTGTCAACATTGAGTTGTTTTGTATCCCTCAGGTAAGCAACAGTGTCACACCACAGTTTACGGAAGGACCAGTGAATGCTGACTTCTCCGGGGTCCTTCAGGTAAGTTCACATCAGGTGTTTCAGAAGTTTATCTGAAGCCACAGTTAGATTTACCTGCTGAAGCCATGCCCCATTCAGTCAAACAAAATATACACCTTTATGCCTGAACCTTAGGGGAAGCACACTACAAGAAGGCTTAAGTTACTCTTTGTTTATTCGCCTTTACACATACAATTTTAAACGTTTAGTGTCTGAAGTGACATAACTGTCACAAATATTGAGAGTATTAAATTCTGATGGGGCACCACGCGGTTGTGCGCTCTGCCACAGCATGACATCAAGATGGTTCAACATTTGTATTTGCACTACACATCTGGAACGTGACTGGAACCAGTCTCGTCGTTTTTGTGACAGCCCGCCCTATGTGATCAACTGCAGCAGTGATTTCAGGCTCTGCAGCACCTTTTTTTTTTTTTTTGACAGCAGTGTTAGAAAGCTGCATATGCGTTATCAGCACTATGTTAGCATCTAGCCATATGTAAAGTGACCGTCATTGAAACATGTTCTTGAATGAAAAATTTGACCTAAACCAAACTTTATATTGTCCTGTCGTTAAGATCTCGGACAGTGAAATTAATATTCACAAACGTAGATAACCAGCTAAACTGAATGTCACAGCATCAGGACAATTCATGATTATTGACATGTGCATTACTGGACATGTTCAGATATGTTGTACTGCTTTTGTGCATCAATGTAGTAAGTGATCATTCTGACTGTAACAATGTGTTTTGCGTGTATTTGTAAAGAAGAAAACATTTTATTCAGCACATATACAGTACAACGAATCAAATAATGCGCCCTGTGTGTGAACATAATAGCTTTTGCTTTTATTTTTGTTATGTTGTAAACGCTGCTTTATGTTATGCTGACAAGAAATGACTCTATATATCTCAAATATAATACTTAATGAATTGAAAGTCAAAATGTTAGGAACATTGTTTTTTTTGTTGTATTGAAAATGTATTCAATTGTGGCATAGTTGTACTGGATTGAATCAGATTACTTTAGTTGTTGCGCCCCGTCTGGCCTTTGCAGTTTACCAAAAATATTCAGTGAAGATAAGAAATCCCCAGAAAATACCACTGCTGGAGGAGTGGATCAAGCCGAGTAACCCACAGCTCCCACAGATTGAGAAACTCCTGGTACACCTATAAAATGTTGCTGAAATGGATGCAAAGCAACCCTTTTCCTTTTTTAAATCCCCAAAGGCATTTTGCTCTCTGACAAACTGCGCCAATGAGGAGATCATTAATTGAAACTTGTGACTGGTAATTATGTGTTTGTGCCACGCTGTGGTTCACTCACTGAGGAGGCTGCGCATTAAGGAGAAGTTCCAGTGTTTTAATGGCGGTTTACGCAGCTGGTGTACCCAGAATGCAATGCCTTACGAAGGAGGAGAGTGTGACCAGCCTTGATATCAAGCAGATAAACTGTATTGCAGACTGGTTCATCCTGGAGACATTTATTTGCACATTATTTTTTTTTTAAAGAAAGGCTTTAGTTTGACCGTCCATATTGATTTAAATGATTTACATGTCTTTTGAAAATTCTATTATAATTAAATATTCTAATTATTATTTATGTGAACGCTTATGTGGCTGGGTACCTTATGATTTATTCTTACTCCTACTGAATACTCACCACAGACCCCGTTCACGTTCGGCTTGAACCAGCGGGCCCCCTACACGGCCGGCGATAGCTGCCTCTTATGCCGCTGTGAGCGCAAAGACAGTTCCGTGCCTCCAGAGGCAGGGATCGCGGGCCAGAACGGTACGGCACAGCCCAACAAGACGCCCAGCGCCCTCCAGCTGCCTCTGTGGGTGTGCTCCGACTGCAGGCGCACCGTGGAGAAGGAGGACCGACACACTGCTCTGGAGCAGTCTTTGGGGGTAAGACTACCCGGGTAGAGAGAGTTTTGAAGTTGTGGGGTAGGTGTTGGAAGTTTTAAAGATGTTTGCGGGTGTAGTGAGAAAAACTGCGGGTCCTCTAGTTCTTTTGGAGACCGTGGAATCATTCAAACATCATCCGTCTCAGCAGCGACACATCTGCCGTTTAACTCGCACAGCTGCAGCCAGTCTTTCAGGGGATGGTGTAGCTCTCGTGTTCACATCCGTTTCTTTGCCAGAAAAGCAGAGCAACCAGAAATGACAGCTGTTGCTGTTGAAAACAAAAACATTACAAACAACATACTCTCATTTCATATTTGGACTTGGCTTCACTTTGAACTATAGCTAGATAATAGTAACTAGGCCATAAAACAAAGGACAGTGCAGTGGATCAACAACGACTATATTCTTTTTAGTATGTGTAACCGTAACTTTTGATGTTCTCAACACTTTGTAGTTTGATTTGCTTTACACATCAGAGCACGACCGTAATTATGCTCTATGTTGTATGAATGCCACGATGTCTGAGACGCCTCTTCATATAAAGAGCGTCTTTATGTCAGACAGCCTGGCTATGTGCTCCGCTTGTCTTTGTAAGGACAACACCAATATATATATATATATATATATATATATATATGCGTCATTACTGAACACTGAAGGGACGCCCCCCTTTTTTTTGCAAATAGTTTTTACCTGTGTGCTTTGATTAAGCGCAAGTTCTGAGCAGTTATCTGTTGTGTAGACTCGAAGCAGTAGTTTCATATTCCATTATTCATTTTGTTAGCCGAGCCAAAGGCTGATTTTCGTCACTGTTTACATATTTCTGCTGTGTGTTCGCCACATTTTGTTTGTGGGACTTGAGCCTCAAGTAAACTCTTGTCAATCAGAAATAATGTGTAGTCATCGCTGCTGACTACAATTACTGTGTTCACACAGAGGTACATTCTGCATCATGTTGCTGCTGGCACAGTGATGACATGTCTCTGACTTCTGGGAAGTTCCTGAATCATTACTCAAGCATACACTTCGATTAGGAAACAAAAAAATATGAAATAAAAAACGCCAAATAGGGAGTTTCATGTTGTAACAGAATTTAAAAAGTAACAAATGCGCGTTAGGTGCAATATTTCTTTACTACAATGTGGGGCTCGAAGACACACTGCCTTACTGACCTGTGATTCAAAGTTATACTAAGTTTACACTTGTACATATGGAAGTCTTAACACTAGTCAAAGTTGTATAACTCAAAACCGTATTGAGTGCCTCGACCTAACTGTTGCATTGTGGATCTGTTTCATATACTTTACGATAAGGCTTTAGATTAAGGCTGGCAGGTATGTCAGAGCGGTTGCTTTCCTTGTTGTGGGTGTGCCTCGGCTGCTTGGGTTCGGTTTCCTCATTAATGTATTGTTCCTCTGCATCCTCACAGCAGTGGGGTTGATGCTGACTCTAAATATCGTGGCGCTGTAGTAAACGGAGCCAAAGCACTGGAACGCTTTTACTGTGAAGCAGCTGCAGAACGTTTGCCTGAACAGAAATTCAACATATTAGCTCCAGCAGCTGGTTCATGATTAGACCAGACCAGCCAGTAACCAGTTACATAGGTGTGAATCTTTAATGAGTGATTCGAGTGAGAAACACTCACCCCATGATATTCCTGTTGGGGCGCAAGACTCTCTCCTTTGATTGGCTGATCCCAGCGACTGTGGCTGGACTTCTTCTGTTGTCGGCTCGCAGAACATCTCTCTTCTTTGTAGCTGCCGTGGTGAACAAGGAGAAAAATGATGCTGAGGTACTTCAATGTCCAGACCTCTGACGTTCCATCTTCATACAGATATTATTAGTTATTGGGGAAATAACTCCTAAATACATTATATTACATATTATGCTATACTAACAGTTACTGTGTTAGTCATATGACGTGTCGTTGCAGCGTGTTTTGGACTTAAGACATCAAAACCTCCATTATCTTAAGCTGCTTATCCTGTTCAGGGTCGTTGGGGAGGGGGGGGGGGGTTGAGCCGATTCCCAGCTGATATTGGGCGAAGGTCGGTCACATTCACACCTCCGGGCAATTTAGAGTCATCGATTAATCTAAGCTGCATGTCTTTAGACTGGGGGAGGAAGCCAGAGAACCCGGAGAGAACCCAAGCTGTGACGTGGAGAACATGCTCACTCCACACAAAGGGCCCCCTCTTGCTGTGAGGCCAAAGTGCTAGCCCACTACACACCACTGTGCAGCCCACAATCAACAGGAATAATTGTGACTTGACAAACAACGCAGCAAGCGCTAAGTCGAGGAAAGCATCAAAACTGTTCTGTATCTCAGTGGCCGTTTGTGATATTTCCCCACAGAGCCAGGACTTCCTTTTGCACATGCCCGTGGGTAACGGAAGCCTGACCCAGGAGGCAGCCACAGGGGACCGACTGACCGCCGCTGTGCCGACACTACCCATGCTCCCGGCCCCGGACCTCACCGCACCAATGCCCGCTGATACGGTGTGCAGCTGTGAAGCCTGCAACGAGAGACGGTCAGTTCAGAGTGATTGCCGTTCGAACGGGAATTCAGTTCTAACGCGCTGTTGAATCTTTATTTCACTCTTAATGAATTCATGTCCTGAATAACAGGGAGATCTCTGCTGAATCAGAGAGGGAGTCGCAGCAGCTACAGAACCACTGGTCGGAGGTTCGCTACCTGGTGCGCTGCATCTACCGTCAGACAGGAACACCGTTAGCAGATGACCATGACCAGCCCTTAGAGAGAGACAAGGAGGGCATGAAGGAGCTTGTCGATAGGTAAAACCACTCTCTTTTAGGTGTTTGTCCACTAGGGGTCTCTATTGAACTGTGGATGCATTAAATAAGCCTCCGTAAGAACAATCAGGCCTGACAGCCTTTTTAAAGGGAACGATGTCAACAACTTGAAACTACTCCCAACCGCCAACCTGTCCAGTGTGAAGCTCACATAGCAAGACATACCTCCTAAAGAAAGGCCTGGTTGCTCCCACTATCATTCTGGTATAAGGGAACAGGCACTCACTTAGTCATGTCTTAAAACTAACCACATCGACTTGGGCGTTAAGCACAGGATGCAGCAAAGTTGGCGCAGAATAGCGGGAGGGGGAGGAGAATGCCCCGTGAAATACTCAGCCAGTGTCGAGCTCACACTCACAGTCCACATTTGGTGAGTCACACTAATCAAGTCTCATTTAATTGCTTTATCCCCCCCCTGGTAGACTCTGTGAGAAGGATCCTTACCAGCTGTATCAACGGTTGGAGCAGCAGGCGCGTGAATACGTCTTGGAAATGAAGGTGCGGCTACTGAAGCACCTATCTACAGGACCCAAGACTACAGGACCAGCAGGGACTGTGGCTGCAGCCCTGGGTCCTCCTCAGGCCTATCAGTTCATCTCCCTGCTGCTGGAGGAGTACAACGCCCTCTGTCAAGCTGCACGCACCATCAGCAGCTTCCTGCTCACCCTGGTCAGTTTGTCTGCTGTGTAGCTGCAGCTATACAGAGATAGTGTGGTAACAATTCATAGCCTTTTAGATGTTGACAATGATTCAAAATGGGTTTTTTTCCCCTCAGGAAAATGAGCACCTTCAGAAATTCCAGGTGACGTGGGAGCTGCACAACAAGCACCTTTTTGAGAATCTGGTGTTCTCTGAACCGATCTTGCACAGCAGTTTACCTGCACTGGTTGCACAGCTGAAGTAAGATATAGTTGTACTAGTTTAATGAAAGATATGATTAGTTTCTTTCTGATGTCTTATTCTGCCTCTTTTCTATTTTTTATTTTTTGAAGACATGGCACAGCCTCCCACGATTCATACAATGAAGATATGTACAGGACCTTGTTAGAAAGCTACCATCAGCTGCAGCAGGAGATGGCTTCGGTGGCTACTGAATGGCAGGAGTGTGAGAAGAGGATTGATGACTATGTAGATGAACAGGTATACACATCCTAGACAGAGCAGAAACACATTGGATGCAGGAAATAACAGTACTTTTATAAAAAGGTGGTACTTTGTGAAGATGGCGTAATTAAAGGATGTGACTCTTTTGCAGCTGCTTTTTAAGGTGGAGGGTCAGAGTCTCACCAACCAAAGAACAGAGCCACACAAGTCTTTGATAAGCAAAAATGTAAGAGACTTGAAAATGACATCTGAACACAGTCAAAGTTTTTTTTTTTTTTTTTATCTTAACTTCAAATTGTAATTTCTTTAATTCATGGAAGTTCACGCTCTTCTAATTATCTGCCCATTTCCAGACTTTGAAGACGAAGCAGCGAATGCTGAAGGAGGACTGGGAGTTCTTTAAGCAGAGAAGATTTATAGAAGAACAGGTACGCAACAATATTACGGAGCCGTCGCGGCACATTTTATATAGTGTAGTTCTGCGCCTCAGAGCAGTTTCTAAAATTGTGTTCTCTTTATAGTTACCTAACAGTAAGAAGCCCCCCACCGGAGAACACAACTTCACAGACACCATGAGAATGCTCTCATCTCGTCTCAGTATTCCAGACTGCCCAAACTGCAATTATCGAAGAAGGTGAGTTTTCACGACTCGTTGGTTTGTCTGGACTGAGATCACGTCACTTCCAGCGGCCAACGTTTCCACCATCGCGCTGTTAAGAGCTTAAGACCATTAACCGTTGTTGATGGCCGTGGGCCTTAAGGAGCTAGAACCAAAAACCTACTATTGCACTGATACACACACTATTTCCCTTAAACCCACCTAGAGTTCTGCTTTGTGAAATATGACACATTTATCATAAGAACTGAATGACTTGTGAAAAGTCTGTTTTCAATTTACATTTTCAAATTCTTGAACTGTTTCCTACTGTTGGAGGAAAACGTATTTGACATCAGACATTTCTACTTAAAGGTGCGATCTAAGACCGGAAGTGACAATGGACAGAAACACTGGCCATGGCCTGCACAGGCACAGGCTCGTCCGGCAGTTGTAGAAAAACAGCTATTATATAGCAAATTTAAAATGTAGTTGAAACTGCCTTTATTGACAAATGAAAGAAAATGTCTTGTTATTTACCCCAACTTTGAGTTGACGGGAATTGAGCCCATATTCTATCCCTCTCGCATAATCCTTGAGCTGAAGCGTGAGAACATTTTGCGTTTGGTTGTGTTCTATGTTGATGGATGCGTCTATTACTGTCACTAAAACGATTATCCAAAGTAAGGCCACTATGAGCTCGACTTTTAATTCTGCCCCCTTTATCCCCAATATGTGAGGTTCGGCAATAATTTGTTCTTATTATCTTTTCTTGATATTGTATCATGTCAACAATCTAAATTTTGAGATGTTGTAACAAAACATTAAGATACATGAGGAGAACATGAGTGTGAATACTTAATAACAAATATTAAGAAAATACTGTTATAATTATTGTAATATTAAGGTTGTCCGTGTCACCCACCACTACCATCAGGTGCACGTGTGATGACTGTAGTCTCTCCCACATCCTGACCTGTGGCATCATGGACTCTCCCATCGCCGAGGACCTCCACATCAAGCTGCCCCTGCAAGGGGAACCTCCCCGCGACTACCTGGCAGAGGTGCACCCTCCCAGCCTCTCCTCCGGCAGCTCAGCCTCTGGCTCCAACTCCAGTTCTCCCATCACCATTCAGCAGCATCCCAGGCTCATTCTGCCCGAAGGAGATCCCAGCACTTTGTAAGTTAGCCACTCGCTGTCCCATCAAAATGGTTGTTTTACGGTTTGTAACGACTCATCTAGGCACAGTTCATACAGATCGTAACTGCACACCTTTTCCTATAAACAATAATTCCCCCCTCTGTCA
This sequence comes from Cebidichthys violaceus, assembly GCF_023349555.1. Lineage (NCBI taxonomy): Eukaryota > Metazoa > Chordata > Actinopteri > Perciformes > Stichaeidae > Cebidichthys > Cebidichthys violaceus. The sequence continues at coordinate 2,696,669 of NW_027176594.1, forward strand.
CATTCCGCTAACATCACTACTCATTTCCCTTTTTCTTTTAGTATTAGTGATGATGACGAAGTGCCTCCATTGTCCAGTAAGTTCGGGGACATCTACCCTATGACTGGTTATGAGGAGAACAGTGTTGTCACCGCTGCTGTGAACGGCCTCCATAATGACATCAATGGGGAATGTGAAAACGTGGAACTAAAGGCAGGGGTGAGTTCTGTGCTCGCTGTTTTATATTACTTCAAAAAAATGCCCAAGATTAGCTGTGAATTTCCCTCCCGAGTTTCTGAATGATGAAACTGATGTTCACTATGAGTGGGCTACCAGGTTTTTGTGTAGCGTTCCTCACCTGTTTCCTAATCGGGTCTTCTCATTTCTATCTCAGTCTCCTCACAGGACCAGCAGCAGCAGCTCATCAGAGGGGGACGAGGAGGAAGTCGATGGTGATGTCGGTGGGGAGCCCAGAGGCCAGCGGGAGGAGCTTTCCTCAGGAAAGACCATCAGCCCTCCACCTTCTTACAACCACCAACAGGTGTGGTAACAGCTTTTAATAAGCTTTCTTTGTTACCATCGCTCGGACAAAAAAAAATGAATAAAGCTGTTACACAGTTATGCCTTTTAAAGTATGTTTTCACCATGAAATGAGCACTGAAAGCTTGTAAGAAATGATTCATGGATTGAAAAAATTGCTGCTGACATAATCTTCTGTTGAACAACTAATTGTTTCAGTATAAATATAACTAGATAATAATCTTACAAGGGCAGGGTAGAGGAACACGAACACACACACACACACACCAGAAGAAAAGCTCACAACATATTTTGAATTTGTGTTCCCACTCTCAGGTAGAGCAGGTCCAGCATGCCTGTGAATGCCACGTGTGCAACCAAGACCCCAGCTCCTCCACCCTGGGCCCTGCCACATGCCTCCCCCCTAGTCGCCTCCACGCTGCACCTCCTCCCACTGTTGGACACCAGTTCTTCACAGACAGCAAGACACCCCCTACCCACCCTGCCCTCCACCTCTACCCCCACATCCACGGCCACCTGCCCCTACACAACTTCTCCCGGCCCCTGCTGCACCCCACACTCTACCCTCCTAGTCCTCCTCTCACACACAACAAGGTGAGGATAAGTCTTGAACCCATGCAGCACTTATTTTCTTCCTGATTACTTTCTTTATCTAGTGTGTATAATTATAGCTATGAGAGTCCCTTTAAGGGAAAATTTATTCATTTCCTTATCACTGGGGATTTTTTTACGTTTCCAGGAACAATACTGAGCTTAGTTGTATTCTAGTTTCACTTGGCTTCCCTGTCATTTTAATTGTCAGCCACAAGGGGTCAGGCTGAACCCAGTCCAAGTTGAAGGCAAACCCAAACTGTATTCTACACCAGCTCAAATCACTTTCTCATAATCCCAAACTAGTGACATGATTTGTTTTGTAACTTATTTCTTCTTTCCTTAAGCCTTTGCCCCCAAACCCCACATCAAACCACTCAGCGGCCAAGCAGCCGGCCTTCAGCCCGTCGTTACCGGAGCACGTTTACCAGAACTGCTTTGGCGGCGCATGTGGAGCGGGCGACTGGAACAGCTCACTGCAGTGCCTCTCGCTCAAGTTTGAGAACCTTTGGGATGCTGCTGTGATGAAGAGCTGGAATCCATCTGTCCTGTTGCCCGAGTCCCTTCCAGGTGAGCCTCTCTGGCACTGCAGAAATAATCGACACAAAATGCAGCTAGTCGAACACTGTTAAAATCTACGAGTTGTCTCATTATTATTTATCAACAGGTGACATGCTCTGCCCACCCCTCGCTGACATGCCCCTCCCCCCAACATCATCCATCGGCCCCCAAGGAGAACACTCCTCGCTGCCCACCCCTCTGCCCCCTTCCTGCTCCGCTTCCTCATCACTGTCATCGTCTTCATCGTCGTCTTCGTCGTCGTCATCATGCTCCTCTTCAGAAGCCAAACAGCAGAAGAAGAGCGGCGCCAAGAAGAAGTGTCTCTACAATTTCCAGGATGCCTTCATGGAGACCAACCGAGTAGTGATGGCCACCTCCGCCTCCACGTCCTCTGTGTCTTGCACTGCCACCACTGTCCAGTCAAGTAATAACCCACCCATCCACCTAGCATCTAAAAGACCCAACTCCTTAGGTAATATGGGCTGGAGGAGCAACGGTTAGGTTTGCACTGATGTTGACCAATTCATGGGCTGCTTAGAAAAATCACTATCGCTGCAGAAAAATGAATAACATGTAAATATCTACTGTTTGGGAATTGCAGTTCAAAACGAAGATTTTAAACAAACTTGTTTCTTACAAATATGAGTGCTTGTTAATTTTCTGATATTTGTTGCTAACTTTTGCTTTTGTGTGATAACTTTGTGATTTACTGCATGTTTTTAAGAACAAAGAAGAACTAAACAATGCTCTCATCCAATATATCTTTGTCTCCTCTAGACGATGTATTTCACAATCTAGGCAAAGAGGACCATAGGCAACCCGCTCCAGCCCCCCCTAGAAACTGTCCCACAGGACTGACCTCCCTCCCTCCACTCTCGGCCCCCAACCTGCCCCCAGCACCCACCACGCACCTTCCCGCAATGGGATCCCAGCCCTTTCCAAAGATGGCTGCCCCAGCCCCGGACTTCATGGAGACCCACCAGGGTTTGTGCCTCCCGCCCGCCGAGCCGCCGGCCTCCTCAGCAGATGGTCCCGTCAGTGCCCCACCCAGTGTCTGCAGGTAAGACCACCACCGCGTCCTACAGGCTCATAAAGGACATTTATCACACATAATTGATTAGAAATATGATTTTGTTGTTTGTGATGAAAAGAAGTATCTTTAGGGACCCGTTTTAAGTACGATTCTTTTC